>NW_026896634.1:0-24395 GCF_033153095.1 Gastrolobium bilobum
CACATTCTCCAAGTAATAGCTTCTAGGTAATTATTCACAACATAGAAAATTGTGTTAATTAAACTCTTACATCAAAAGTGCAAATTTAAAAGTGCTTTCTAAAGAATTACAGAAATATCACAATCCCTATATAGTGTAAATGTCAGATTCTCATCCAAACCTTAGGCATAAATCCATGTAGAAAGTAATGGTATAATAAATGAGCTGCCATCAATAATTGTCCAAATGTTTTCCCACCACTACAAAGTTTAAAATTCAAAATTGAAATTTAAATGAAATTCGAAATTTAAAATAAATATTTTAGAAAATAATGAGTTATTATTAATTTGAAAATTTCAATGTAGAAAGCAGTGAGACATCGAATAAGTTGTCTGCCACCAACAAATGGTTCACTTAAATTTCAATTTATTTTAATTCGATTTTTAGAGTAAATTATATATTTATTTAATTTAAACTGTTTAGCCTTTATTTTGCAATTTAAGATCCCATTGAATCTGTTGAGCAATTACAGTGTGTCATTTCAGTTCAAGAATCAGAAAAACCACTTATAGTGGCAACGACAATTACGTTTTAGGTGGCAATGATAATAAATGACATTTATAACTATTAATATTGTTTGATTTATGTCTTTACATATTCCATTAAATCTGTACATTAAATTTTCATATATGTTATCTTTACCTACTTAAATGGCATTTCACTTACCCGTAACTATTAGCATGTAGGTCAACAGATTGGACATCAGCATAAAACATAAATTTTCATATATGTTATCTTTACCTACTTAAATGCCCTTCCTTTCCTTCAATGGCGTAACCTACGTTAGTTCCTCTCTCTCTCATTCCCGAAATATAAGACATTATGGTCTTAGGAAAGAGAGAGAAGAAATCAATGTTAATTTTATTCATTTGTGAATTTAAATTTTATATCTAGTATAAAAGCGTAAGTAATGCTGAATTTTGTTTTTTTGGGTCTTTTGATTTTTCGATAAATATAGAAAAAACATTAAATATTTTTTAAAATGAGGGTTAATAATTTTCATGTAAAAAATAGAGGAAATTTAATACAGTCGTCTCCCACTAAAAGATGTTAAATTCTTTTTCCACCTATATCAACTTCAAATCTCGAAATTTCAAAAAAAGAGAGAATATTAATGAACCTGTCTGCCACTAATTAATGATGAACTCTTTTCTTTGGGTCTTTTGGTTTTTCGATAAATATAAAAAAGCATTAAATGATTTTTAAAATGAGGGTTAACAATTCTCATGTAAAAAATAATATAAATTTAATATAGTTGTCTCTCACTAAAAGATGTTAAATTCTTTTCCCACCTATATCAACTTCAAATTTCAAAATTTCAAAAAAAAGTGGGATATTAATGCATATGTCTGCCACTAATTAATGCTGAACTCTTTTCTCGGGATCTTTTGGTTTTTTGATAAATATGCAAAAAAGCATTAAATATTTTTTAAAATGAGAGTTAACAATTCTCATGTAGAAGATAATAGAAATTTAATACAGCTGTCTCTCACTAAAAGATGTTAAACTCTTTTCCCACTTATACAATTTTGAATTCTAAAAAAGAAGTGGGATATTAATGCACCTGTTTACCACTAATTAATGCTGATTTTCACTCTAACTATTTAGAATTATAAAAACATTATTAATGTTTTTGTTATTAATAGTAAAAATGTATTAAATTAAAAAAAGAATACAAACCAAAAGAGCACTAACAGTACTTCTAGACTCTTCCTGAATCGCAATGACAACGCCAAGAATATTATAAGTCAATTTTTTTGGTAGGCTATTATAAGTCAAATTAAACTTTTTATTAACGTAGACATTTACTTAGTTTTTATTATACGTCAAATGAAAGCTAGATAAAATCATCGGACATTATAAAGCCAAGAATGATTGCCAAATATGATTTATCATTTACGTAGACATTTAATTTGAATAATTTATTCACATTTAATTTCGTTGGAGAAATAAAAAAGAAAATAAGAAGGATATACAAAGGATACATAATAAAATTCATACATAAAATAAAATAAAAAAAGGAAAGAATATATAATAATATATCTTTTTCGCTATTATGGAGCCACAATTGTGTGATGCATATTCAAATAAAAGAAAAAGAAAAAGAAAAAAAGGGACGCTTCAAAATTGAAAAATCAAAAGGGGTAACCCATATCTTCTTCAGTCTTTCACAGCTTACAACAGCAAGTTTAGCTCTTCTCTGAAGATCTGCAAACTCCACATGCACTTTCAAATAGTATAATAGTTGAAAGTGAACCCACAGTAAGGACGACAATTGTTCACTTGTTTCCTCGCATTGAACATTGAGGACATATGCTTCCAAGCTCGTTTGCTGAACAAATGATCATTTAATCTACTTCCATGACCAACCCGCTCTAACAAAAGATAAACAAAATACCGAACCATCTCAGGTTCAAGATTGATTGCAAGAGATGAATTGGAAGAATCGAAAGAAAAATGAGAGAAGTGGGAAAATAAAAAAATCATAACAGATGTAGATCAGATCTAAAAAAAATATCCTATGATTTTTCCTTTTAACTGTTTTCACTTTAAAGCCATAACAGATGTAGATCTATCCACGCAAATCTTTGAACGCAAAGTTTCGAACATTATTCAATAAAAAAAAGTTCAGATTCACAAATCCAAAAGGAACAAATAACAATGAGATGCAGTGAGAAAATTTTGTTACGATTTTAAAAAAAAAATCTTACCGCTGCACTGAGAAAATGAGATGTGGTGGCAGTATTATGAATCCTTCCATCCTGAAAAATGAATAAATCAGTCAGTATAAAACTTATAAAACGAATTCATAGGGTTTGTTCATAAAGAAACAGAAAATTATACCAATAGAACAATCCCTACACACATGAACGAAAAAAAATGCAAGCAAGACAAAAAAAAAGAAGCAACACTTCCCTATTTATAGGCAAAGTCGTAATTTATTTATTTAAAAAAAAAATTAGCTTGTAGAATACACTTCACCATTACCCATGCAGAAAATAGTGGAGGGAACTTAATTGTTAGGTGACTGATTTCAATTTCAATTAATACACTTCCCACCCATTTCAAATTTCAATTTTGAATTTTGAATTGAGAACATCATTAATACAGCTATTTGCCACCAAGTATTTTATAATGATTTAAAAGAAACTCTCCCTCCTTTGTAGAATTTTTTTATTTACGAAATAAAAAACATTTCTAAAAGAAGTAACTTTTCAAACTATATCCAGTGTGAACACAAAGCTGAGAATTAAGGAGGATGTAGTAGCATTTAATATTACTTGTTTTTTCAAACGATTAGAAGTTAAAAAATTAGAAGTTATTTTTTAAACTTTTTAGAAAATATTAAAGCTACTTTATTTAGGTTTTAGTTTTTTTGAAAAAAATATCTAATTATTATAAGGGGAGGATATACTTACCTCCAAAAATATTTACCACCTTTACAACCAATCTAATCATTGTTGATTTTCGTCAATCTAACGGTTATAATTTATTTGAAATTATTGGGTTGTTCTTATTAATTCTTATTGGGTTATAATTCTTATTAACTAGTTATTAATTCCCAATAAATTATAACTGTTAGATTGACGAAAATCAACGGTGATTAAGTTGATTGTAAAGATGGTAAACATTTTTGGTTATAAGTATATCCTGCCCCATTATTATAAGCTTCTAAACATATTTTTAATTAAAAAAATACCTTTTTAAAGGAAACTACTCAATAGGTTGGAAACATGTAATTATAAATAGCATTAAAATATTATTTCAGTAAAAATTATTTTTTAAAGCTTCTAACAAAATAATGTTTGGTTTATTTAATTTTTTGTAGTAGCAAAATTAATTAATCCTAATAGGTATAATAATTAAGTTCAATAGACATAATATTAATAAATATTATTAATATGCTTAACAATATTTCATGCATAAAGTAGGGGAAACATTAAATGTTGAACTCTTTTCCCACCTATCAAGTTCAAAATTCAAATTTAAAAAGTTTGAATTTGAAATATTAAATATTTTTCACCAAATAGACTTAATAATTTTCCATGCATAAAGTAGTGGTAATCATTGAATGCTGAACTCTTTTCTCACCTATCAAGTACAAAATTCAAATTTGGAAAGTTAATAAAAGAGGAAACATTGAAAATGGTTTCAAGTGTGAACAGAAAATGGATATTTAAGGAAATAACGACACATCAGCAAAGTTTTCAAAGAATGGTTTTATCACACAGACAAGATTGTAATACTACGTCATGATGTATTATTATTTTTATCACATAGACACTCTATATTAAGAACCAATAGAATATTGATATAATATAAGATTTTTTTAAAAAAAGTTGGTAATAAAAATAAACTATTTTAATACTTTTTTCTCTTTATAAGTTCTTACATTTTTTTTGGTAAAATTTTATATAAACTTTTGTTAGATTATTTGTTCCAAAAAAAATCACAATCACTGACTTTCCTATTAGCTGTTGGCACTTCGCAATTTCTTTTTTATATTATTAAGTATATAAAAAGTTTAATGAGTTGGATGTATAATTCTTCAAAACAAAGACCGTAACTACTGAAAAAATATCTAATTTTATTTTTTTTACATGACAAAACCCTGCTAATTTATAATTCTACCAATTTTATTTTCGTGATATACTAATATGCATTTTTTGTTTATTTGAGTGAATATTAGTAAAGTATACTAATTAGTGCGTATTTAATTCTATTAACAAACATTAACCAATCATTCACCCATAGAAATCAGAGTTCACATTCTCCAATGAATAAATTCACTACTCTTTATTTACAAAAAAAAAAAAACAAAATTCACTACTCTTTTAGTCTAGGAAATGGTGTAATATTTTAGTTTGAAGAAGTATCACAACGATAAGCATGTAATAGGTACGATCACTTATCTGACCAGTCAAAGATAGGATGGACTAAACCATATATGGTTAAAGGTTGAAGATTGTGGGCCTCTAGGTTGTAGCAAGTCAATCTGATACTGTGGTGGAATGGGTTTCTCCTTGGAATGTTTGTGTTGTAGCTTAGGCACAATGGAAGAAACTGGGGAGGATACATGCAAAGACACTCTGACGCTCAAGTTAGTATCAATGCAAGGTGTATATTCTTTAACAGAGAGACATGATTGTACCCTCTGTATTTATAATATGCTTGTGTCGTCCTTTATAGGCGGCATCTTTTTTTATTAGTGATTTAGGGTGGTTGCCCTCCTGTCACAGTTGGTATCCTTAAGCTTATTCCTGGATGAACAAATCTAGATGCTTAGAGTAGTGGCAAGTTGGAGTTGTCTCATTTATATTGGTTCTTATCGAATCTCTATATTCTTCCTTAATCCTTATGTTTTGTCTCGCGACTTAGTATGATAGCTTGTGCAATGAGTCTGATCTGCGCAATAAAGGTAGTCCGCACAATGAGGACATTGCGTCCATCCTCGTTGGGTCCCTCGTGGGCCTCGGACTATTGGGCCTATATTTTATCTGAATCAATCACTTTAATTGATTATAAATTTTATTAATTCTGTTTAAAAAATATCTTTTTTCTCTCCAATTAAATTACATTTTATTATTAAAAATCTAAAATTTAATATTATATATATTGTATAAATTGTGTGACTTTTCATTCTTTTTTTAAGTTGCTGTGAACTATAAGATAATGTTGTTCGAGTAACATTTTTATTATAATCATATATTTATAATTGAAGGATTTAAAAATTTGGTGGATATCAAACATCATATACCTAGTATAGCAACTAGTACTATTATAAATAAAGTAATTTTATTTTAATACAAAAGAATTTGTATTAGCTAAATTTTTCTCTTAAAATTCATGAAGAGTTTTGTTATCGAGTTGTTAATAAAGATAATGTGTATTTAATTATAATTATATATTTATTTTGGTCATATATATATAGGTTTGGTGTTTGTCATTTTAAATGATATAAGTTATGTCATTTTAGGAGAGAGATAGACACAGAAAAATGAAAATCATGGTAGAGAGAAAGTGGATGGTTTTTTTTAATTTAAAATTTAAATAAATTTTTGTGAGTGTCTCTCTCTCTTAAAAGGACAGAGTGTTATATCATTTAGAATGACAAATATTTTTCTTATATATATATATATATATGGGTGCTAAATGAACTAGGGACTTTTGGCCCGATTCGTAAAGGCCTGGCTTACAAGTCTAAAATTGGTTGTTACAACCAGATTTGGACTTGTATAAAAGCTGGTTTAATAAAAAAATTTCAAATTCTAATTCAAAAGTCCGGTCTTAGAGTCGGCTGACTTAGTATATTAACTTTTTTATTTTATATTTTTTATACTACTCATAATACATAATAACCCTTTATCTCTCCTCAACTTATTTCACCCTATTTTATTGGTTAAACAGACATTTTGAATGCTTTTGTTTTATATTATATTATTTGGATATAAATTGAATTTATGAATATTCGTGATATTATTAGTGTTGTTGATCGTATATTATGTTTGAGTAAATTTTTGTTATCTTATTTTCTTTTAACAGGCTAAATCGGACTTTTATTTTTTTAAATAAATTATGTCACATGCCGATAATTATATTCATAACAGGTAATAGTCTAGGTCAGAATGACACATTCAAACACAGATTTAGCCTTTTAACACCAAAGCCTGATTCGACTCGCCCCGTTTACACCCTTATGTGTGTGTGAATAAATTGATTTATTGTATTTTTTTATCTCAGTTGTTTAAAATATAAAAGATGAAATTATATCAAAATTAACCATATTTATCCCAACCTTGTCGTTATCACCTCTTTTTAATATTTTATACAAATTATTAGATAATATTTTGATTTTATTTTTAAATTTTAAACTATATGTATAATAAGTTTATATATTATCCATTTATTTGAGGATATATTTCATTACTACTATCACATAATAGTTTTAAAATTTTATTTTTTATTATATAACTTTTACTTAATTTAATTTTATGCTTAGAATTTTATTTAAAAACCTAAATAATAAATATACCCAAGCATTTTGTTAATAAGTACATCATTAAAAAAAATCATGTTGCATACCAAGAAAAAAAAATCATGTTAGGTATAAACTCATCATGAATTAGAATTAACATGCATGCATTCCACATGATACATGTTTCTCCGAAACACATGAGGGACCAACGAGCCGGGAGTTTCAGAATTAACGTTGTCAATTGTGGTACATAAGGTTCTATGTCTGTCTTTTTTATTTTTCTATTAACTTTACCCGATGTAGATAAACATGATAGTGTTTGATTGTGTAGGGTGGCCATATATGAGAGATGATGCTTCATCAACAGTGGAAATTCTCTCTAGCATTTGGATTGAGGAATTGGACGGTTGGGGAGGAGCATTATGAGATCTCAGCAGTGAGTGGGGTTGGCATTTGATAAGTGTCAAACACAGTACGTTTTTAATGTGAAAAACAATTCAAATAATAATTAATATAATTAAAAATATGGTATTAATTAATAAAATCTTAAAAATATGAAAATGCCAACAAATAGATAAGATTTTAATTTTTATTGTTGTTTCAGGTTATTTCATACTAGAACAACAAAGTACTGATCTGATGATAATGATGAGAAGATGAGAAGGCAGTTGCAATATGAGGAAGTAAGCGAGCAGTGCAATTAAGCTCGCTATTCAGCTCGCTTTAGTGAGGACAATAGCGAGCAGCTCACTCTTCAGCTCGCAATAACGAGCACAATAGCAATGAGGAAAAAATCCTCTGCGAGCGAGCCCAAAAGTTAAAGGCTCAGTTTTCAACCTATAAATAAACACGACGAAGCCTTCAGAAACACATTAGAAAGGCGAACGCGGAGACGAACTCAGATGCAGAAAGCAGAAGCGAAGGAGAAAGTCTGGAGCGAGATTCCAGAGGAGGAGAAGGAGATCAAAGCTTCACCATTGATCGTCTTTAATCAAATTTTATCATGAACTCTGTTTATTTTTCATTATTTAGTAATTCTGAATTTATGAACATGTCTGACTAGTTTATTTATGTAGTTAGGATTATCGATCTGATGTGAATCCTAGTTATGGTTTGATTTAATTTCTTTAATAAATTATTTCAATATTTGTGTTTTACCTTGCATGAATTTTTATATCCTTGTATGAATTGATCATTCCTATAGAGATTTGAGGGTTAGGGCTTGCAATAGACATATTGGGGTTTTAGTCCTGACTGGGTAAAATATCAATTCTTGTATGACCTAGACATAGGCTTGCTTGAGTTGTAGACTTCATAATTTATCGCGTTTAATCGTTAATGCTTATTCTAAGAGGGATTACTAAGACAGTAGGATTCTAATTAGAATAAAGGGTTAAAGTTACTAAGACATTAAGATTTAACCAACTATTGTTAGAAGATGAATTGTCTGAAATATATGAGGTAAATTATTATTGAAATTAATTTAAACTACTCTAGGAGGATTTGAGATGAAATAATTCCTAACTGCAACTTTTGTCTTTGATATTCTAAATTAAATTCTCAATTCTTGCGTTCTTGATATTCTTGTTATTCACTGCAATTAATTTTAGTTTTATTTTAATTTAAAAAATTATTCTATTTTCCAAACCAATTCGAGTTTTCCAAATTAAGGGGATTAGTTATAATACTATTTGGCGCATTAATTCTCGTGGGACGATATTATTATTTCACTACTTTATTACTTGAAACGATTGATATACTTGCCGTAATTGTAACAGCATTAGAGGAAAAAGACAAGAGTGGAGTCAGATAGAGAATGATCATAGCGTGAAAACGGATACCGTGTCCACATCAACAAGTTTCCCATTTTTCCATAAAAAAATAACAATTTTTTACGTTCAGATTACTTAAATGAGATTCTGTTAAAATTTATGAAACTACTTAGAATCATTGTATTTGTATCTATTGAAAATTCATTACGCCCAAAGCTTCTCTCGATAGATTTTGAAAATGAAAAACATATTAGAGTATAAATAAGTTAGGCTAAGTTCTTCATTAAAAAAAAAAAAACTAGGCTAAGTTAGACTTTGTCTTAAATAAATTAAGCCTGTGTAAAAACCCTTATGATTGATCTAGCCTTTTAACTTATATAGTCCCAGATTACAAGTCTGGTCTGGCCTGTATTTAAAAAATAAATTTTTTTGCCTAGACCTGTTGTAAGCCTATTAAACATTCAATAATTAAAAATAACTACAATAATATTACTTTATTATTTAAAATTATTAAAATAATAATTTTATTTAATATAAATAATATGATATAGGCTAACTTATAGACTTATAGGCTCAAAATCTATAAAAAAAAAAGCCTATGGCATGCTCTTTAAATAATTTTATTTTAAAATCTAAGCCTATTCTATTTGACTATTTATAATAGGCAAAGTCTGGTCTAATATAGACAATCGTAAGCCCCTATAGGCCGACCTAGCCCATTTATACTCCTACAAGTACAAACTAAATCATCAAATTTCGATTGACATTTCCTCTCACGGCTAGCTCAAAAAAATTTACTTCAACAGTTTTAACGCTTTGATTTATTCTTTATAAGTGTATCTTCCAACATCTTTTTAAAGATTTTCATAAATATATATATATATATATATATATATATATATATATATATATATATATATATATATATATATATATGAAATATAATTAGCTTATAGGAGAATTACTGACTCAAAAACATATAGGACCTACTTAATAAAATAAAATAAGATTGATATAACCTTTTATGGTGTTTATTGGAAGACTTATTTTTATCCTGTAACCCATATGTATAAATATTCTATTAGTTCATTATTGTGGGATGCTTAATTTGTAGGTTTACTTTCTTTTCTTTTTTTATAGATAAAAGGCCTAAAAGCCAAGAACAAAGAAAAGAAAATACAAGGAGACTATCCAGGGAGTGCCACAGCACGAACCCTTCCTACAGAAGCTAGATCACCCAAAAATAAAGGATGAATACCAAAAGGAGGTTGACTAAAGAAACAATACTCATCTTGCTCAGTAGCATCCAACATAAAATTAGCTAGCCAGTCCGCACATGTGTTGCCTTCCCTGAAGATATGTTGAAGACGAACCTGCTAATCCTTACCAAGCCAAGTCCGTATACGAGAAACCAATTGCACCTCATGGACTGCCACACCACAATTGGTGAGCACAATGATTGCCATAAGCGAATCACTTTCTAAAATAGTTTTTCTATAACCACTACACCAAGCCCTCTCTAAACCTCTTAAAATACCCCACAATTCATCTTTAAAGGAAGAACAAAAGCCCAACCTATAAGCAAAGCCATCCAACCAATTACCTTGAGAGTCTAATTACTCCTCCGCAAGCAGCCAAGCCAGGATTGCCACGAGAAGCACCATCAATGTTCACTTTTACAAATCCTTCCTCAGGAAAGTTCCAAGATACTGAAACATTGCTGAAATGAGGATTACAGCTATTTAAATTTTGATGAACAGCAGCCAACTCGGTATCTTTAACAAGATTTTTAATTGTTTGCACTCTACTACCAATCAGAGGCACCTCTTGGCCATGGTTCAGCATGTTCCTCCAACTCTAAATTTTCCAACAAGCAACCATAAAAGTTGAAAACTACCTGTCATGATCATTCTGAAAGAGATCAACATCGAAATTAAATAAAAACCAGTGCTCTATTGAAGCATTATAAAATTCAGCATTATGAGTAGTTGGAATAAGACAATCCCACACCATTTTAGCCTGTGACAATCTCTTAAAGAATGAATAATATTTTCCAGCTCTCCACTTCCACAATTACACATTCCATCTCCACCATACCAAGAGGAAATCATACTATTCGTTAACAATTTCTGATGCAAAAGCTTCTAAGCAAAATTTTTAATACTTTGAGGTCCCTTCCAAGACCAAAGCCTACTCCGAATCTTCTTAGAGTCATCATCAATAATTTCATTGTTATACAGAAAAGCATAAATAGCACCAACAGAAACAGAATGGGATTTTTGGATCTCCCAAATCCTTTTGTCAGGTCCATCTTCCACCATGGGAGGTAGAATACTACGAATAATATCAACAATGTTTAATGGCAGCCAACTATTCAACTTATCAAAATCCCACTTACCTGTTTGGTTTACTATATCAACAACTTTTAAATTTTCCATCTGTTGAATGCCCTCATTAACAGCAAAATTTTCTAGTATAATTGAGTCTGGCAACCAATTGTCCTTCCAAAACCTTACCTCCTTGCCATTGCCAATTTCCCACACCATATTATCCTCCATAACATGCCACATCCTGCAAACATTTTTCCAAAAACTAGAATCACCCTTCTTTGCAACAAATAGGGTATTGATCCTATTACCGCTCTTGTATTTGGCATGAAGAACTTATACCCACAGCTGGTCTGGCTCTGTATAAATTTTCCATGCTTTTTTAGCCAGAAAAGCATCGTTCATCTTAGCTAAATTCCCCAACCCGAGGCCACCATGAAGTTTAGGGGATGTGACTAAATTCCAATTAATGGGATGGTGTCTACAAACATTTTCTTTATCACCCCAAATAAAATTTCTTTGCAGCTTCTCTATATTCTCACACACCATCAAATGAAGCTTACAACTTTGCATTTTGTAAGATGGAATTGCAGCCAAAACAGATTGGGATAGAGTGATCCTACCCGCTTGTGAAAGACACTGTTGCTCCCAACTACTAAGCTTACTCTTTACTTTTTCCACCAGCCCTCCATATAGATTCTTAGGAACTCTACCTTGACGCATCATAGCTCCAAGATACCTTCCTACATTATTAGCTCGCTTAGAACTGCTGATTTGGACAACTTTCTCCATAGTCTCCATTGTGGTATTTTTAGAAAAATACACACAGGTTTTTTCCACACTTAGTTTTTGACCAGACATCACCTCAAAGATATTGAGGCACTTGAGAAGAATATTAATTTGCTCTTCAGACGCTTCCATAAACATCATAAGATCATCTGCAAAAGCAAAATGAGAAATCTTCATACCATCTTTTCCAACATACATAGGCTTCCATAAACCCCCATTTACTGCAGTAGTAATAATATGACTCAGTTTTTCCATAGCCAGAACAAACAGGTACGTTGAAAGGGGATCCCCTGCCTCAAACCTCTAGAAGGAAAAAAATCTTAAGTTTTACCCCCATTCCAGAGAACATTGATGCAAGTAGAAGAGATACACTGAGTAATAATATTAACAAAAGCATCAGGCAAGTGAAGCTCTTCTAAAGTTTTACGCAAAAAAAGCCAACTCACCCTGTCATAAGCCTTTACAAGGTCAATTTTAATTGCCATATAAGCCTTCTTCCCTCTCATCTTACTCATCGAATGAACTAACTCTTGAACAACAGAAATATTATCCTGAATTCGTCTATTCGGGACAAAACTAACCTGATAAGGAGACACCACCTTTTCCATCACATGCTTCAACCGACACACAATAATTTTAGAAAAAAGCTTATAGATAACCGAGCAAAGAGAAATCGGGTGGAATTGAGAAATACACTCTGGTTTCTTTACGTTTGGAATTAGAACAAGAAGAGTAGAATTGACCTCTGATATTGAAGTTGGGTTAAACCACATATTCTTAATGGCAGCACAAACCTGCACTTTCAATTTGTTCCAATTTCTTTAAAAGAAAACAGCAGGGAAGCCATCAAAACCAGGGGCTTTAAAAGCTCCCATTGAAAACATATTCTGTTTGATCTCATAATCACTAGGAAGAATAACCATTCTCTTCAAATCTTCTTGAGATAAAACTGGCCACATATTTTCTGAAATAATCCATCTCCTATCCCTCCTCACCTCCTCTTCAAACAACTTCTTATAGAAACTTGTGTTTTTATCCCCATCAACAATCCACTTGTGCCTAGATTTCTGGTACCACAACAGCTCCTCCTGACCAAGAGTAATATCTAATTGCTCTTGAAGATAGTGCTCAACTTCCTGCAAACCAGAACTGTCCAAAGCGTCCCTTTGAGCTTGAATGCTAGCAATTTTTTGAGTCAAGTCACACTTATTATTTATTGGCAAATCAGAAAGCCTGTAGGTTTACTTTACCCAGCAGCTATTCGCCTATTACTTTATTTTTTTATTTTTTTTATTTTAACGAAGTCTTCTCATATATTTTCGTTGTGACTTTGAGATTAATTAATCTTTGCTTAGCTATTAAGTTTTTTTCGTTTTACAAGTATTTTTCTAGGTGCTTATATATCTTATAACATTACAAGAGTTTCTTAATCTTTAGATTTAAACTTACTTTTCATTTACAGGAGTTACCTTTTTCTTTAAGCATATAGTGATTTTCTATTGAACATTTGACTTTATGGTTCATTATATCTAACCTGTATTAAATTAGGTATTTCAACCAATAAACCTTGCAAGAGATACACTTCTATTGTGTGGCCTATCCAATTCTACAAATGTTATTATCAAGTTTTGTCCCTCTATATATTGCAATATAGTTGAAAATGTTACATTAATGTGAAGATAATATAAAATACGAGGTTAAATCAGTAGAATTGTTCTATGATATGATGAAAATTTTATGAGATAAGATAAGATTATATATGGTTGTTTTTAATTCAGTTGTGGTATCTCATATATCTCCATCGTATACAAAAGATTATTTTATTTATAAACTTATCATGATACACAATATATTTTACTTCACTGCAACATATTTAAATTAAGTGTAATTCAATTACGTGGGCAAACAATAACGTAATTGAATTGTGAATAATCAGATTTTGGAACAATCCTTGTTAAAATCAGGCTATGTATAAAAATCTTTAATATTGACTTTTTTCACGGAATTAATGAGCCGTAAAAAAGAATACCAAAAAAAAAAAAAAAAAATGAGCCGTAAAAAAAATACCAGCATCTTCAACAAGGAAATATCTATCAAAACACTCTTGATTTTTCCATGGAAATTTTGCAATTATATATCAAAACACTCTTGGCTAAATCCTTTGTTGGAACTTTGGGAATGAATCTGCAGAATTGACTTAGACTCATTGTTAGGAAATAAGATTTAATGGAATACGTAGCATATATATGGGGAAAACATTTCTGCAGCCACTTTATATAAAGTTGTCTACAGCTACCTTTTTTCACTAAGTACGACCGGTCGTACATTAAAATTGCATTTTCTCTCTTCGCCACGTCAGCCGACAATGTCTGAGGAAAGAGAAAAAAAGAACAGCTTTATTGTTATAACTAAGTACGACCGGTCGAACTTAGTGAAAAAAGAGTAGTTGTAGACAACCTTATCTAAAGTGGCTGTAGAAATACTTTTCCTTATATATATGGGTAAAGGATTTCTCCAGTCACCGGAGATAAAGTTATCTCCAGTGAGTTCAAAACGACGTTGTTTTGAGGCGAAAATCAAAGTGTTTTTGTAATTATAATATATTGCAGGGTTATATTAGTCTTTGTCATTATAATTTTTTAATCTTATAACTCAAAACGACGTCGTTTTGAGCTCACTGGAGATAACTCTATCTCCGGTGACTGGAGAAATACTTTTCTATATATATATATATATATATATATATATATATATAGGTTTGATGTTTGTCATTTTAAATGACATAAGTTATGTCATTTTAGGAGAGAGATAGACACAGAAAAATGGAAATCATTAGAGAGAAAAAGTGGGTGGTTTTTTTAATTTAAAATTTAAATACATTTTTTTCTGTGTCTGTCTCTCTTTTAAAATGACATAACTTTATGTCATTTAAAATGACAAACACTTTTCCCTATATATATATATATATGGGGCAGGATATTCTTACATCAGTGTAAGAGTTAGAAGTCTTACACTCAATCTTGACCATTGATCCACTTGTATCCAATGGCTCACATTACTAAAAAATTAGAACCCTTAGATATAAGTGGGATAAACGGATAAGATTGAGAGTGTAACTTACACTGGTGTAAAATGATCCTAACCCTAAATTCAATGGTTAAGATTGAGTGTAAGATATATTATTGTTACACTTATATATATATATATATATATATATATATATATATATATATATATATATATATATATATATATATATATAAGAACCCTTAGATATAAGTGGGATAAACGGATAAGATTAAGAGTGTAACTTACACTGGTGTAAAATGATCCTAACCCTAAATTCAATGGTTAAGATTGAGTGTAAGATATATTATTCTTACACTTATATATATATATATATATATATATATATATATATATATATATTTATATATATATAAGTGTAAGAATAATATATCTTACACTCATTCTTAACCATTGAATTTTGTCCATCAAACGACTATAATTTATTGAATTATTCTCATTAATAAATTATTATTTCTCAATAAATTATAATTGTCAGATATCAAAAATCAATGGTTAAGATTGAGTGTAAGATTTTTTTTTTACACCAGTGTAAGAAGATCTTGCTATATATATATATATAGGGGCAGGATATTCTTACATTGGTGTAAGAGTTAGAAGTCTTACACTCAATCTTGATCATTGATCCACTTGTATTCAATGGCTCACATTACTAAAAAATTAGAGCCATTAGATATAAGTGGGATCAACGGTCAAGATTGAGAGTGTAACTTACACTGCTGTAAAATGAGCCTAACCCATATATATATATATATATATATAAAAGATATGATCATTTGATATCGATGTCAAATTTTAAAATTTGACACCAAATCCTAACTATTGATTTTCGCCAATCAACTATTATTATTTAGTGGAAATTAATAATTAATTAATAAATTTAATTGACGGAAATCAACTGTAAGACCTACCAAGTTGCAAACTAAAATTTATAGACTCAAATATAAAATATAAATTTTCTTATTCACAAAGATCATATGAAATAATATTTTCATTAACAACACATGAAAGAATATTCATAAAAATTACATGAAAATATTCATAAAGATCACATGAAAATTTCATATATATATATATATATATATATATATGTATATATATATATATATATAGTTTTTACTTTCTTTATTAGTTTAATTTAATATTATACTTTAAATTTTAAATAAATATTTATTATTTGTTAAACTAAGTCAATGAAAATTAGTGTTACAAATCATGATCTCATAATATGTCTTTAAGTGAACAATATATATTATAAATATATTATATTATTAAAAAAATTAAAAATCTAGCCTGCAAGCTTTTAGGTCAAGTTTTTTAAAGTGGGTCTATGGCCTAATTTTTAAATGAACTTTTCTAAAATTGCTCTATTTATAAAATAGAGTAGGTTAAGTCAGGCTTAGGATACTTATGTTAAGCAAATGAGTAGGGAAACTAAAAATAATAAGATCGATAGAGTTTGATTTTTGGATGAGCTTTGATTTTGTTCTTTGTTTATTATATGCTTTATGGTTCACTTTGATGTTTTTATTCATAAATTGTCGATTGAGATAAAATCATTGAAGTGTAACTTTAAAAAGTGGTAATCCAGCTATCCGTGTGGCTACTCAATGGTATCAGAATCATCTGGGGTACAATAAAAAATTTGCTTGTAACTAACACTGAAGAGAACAAAAGGGAGGCTAGTGAAGAAGGCATCCATATAAAAACTAGGTAGTTGGGTTATATCTTCCGGCAATTGAACTACATGTTAAATAGTCAGGCTATCGTTGTAATGCAGTTGTGTCTATGAGTAATATCAAAACTAACAGTTTTATTGAATGAATTCATCTTAAACTTATTAATTAAATTGTTTTTTTTTTGTGTCTGCAGATTTGGTTAAATCCATATTATGAAATATTTACGTTATGTTACTTTTCAGCATAACCTAACTTATTTAGGATCTATAGCTAGTGAAGGTACGTTGATTGTTAGGTTATTCATATAATTATACTTTCAACAAGGCAGACTTACAAATTTTCAAAATATATTCTTTGCAAATTTTCTTATTACTTAAATTTACTCAGAAAGCAAAACCTTAAAAAAATAAGTTAGGTCATCAAGTTCATGGATTTTAATATATATTCATATCTGGACAATGGATTTCAAAATTATGCATCTACAAAAAAACTTATCCAAATTTATTGAAATGACTACCCTAAATATTTATCCATCATGTTCGAATATTTAAAGAGATATTTGGGAAAGATAGTACTAATTAAATCTTCAATTTTATATTTCGGCAGAAGTAAAAAGTTTTGAAGGATAAAAGAGATCTACTCAATTTTCTGAAGTTCTTTCAAAGATGGCATCACGTCATTTTGATTCACATGTTAATTGGGTTATATATTGTATTTTTAAAAAGTATGTATGATTAAAACAAAACAATTTAAATTTTAAATTTTGAATTAAAAAATTGACATTTATCATTATGTAAAAAACAAATTATAAAATTATAATCACTATAAAAATGTAAATTTTAATTTAATATATAAGAAAGAAAATAATCTTTCATTCTTTTGATGTAAGAGTGTAATTAACACAATTTTTTATGTCGTTAATGAATAACTAGAAACTATAATTACTTGAAGAATATTTGTAGTCTTCTATGCATGTTTCTCACTACTTTTTGTATAAAAAATTATTATGGCTATTAATAATATTGATTATTATGTCTATTGCGTGGAATAGTATTTAATATTCAAAATTGAAAGCTTATAAATTTGAATTTTGAACTTGATAGGTGAGAAAGGAGTTCAGCATTTAATGTTTCTAACTACTTTCTATCCGGAAAATTGTTAAGCATATTAATAATATTTATTATTATGTCTATTAGGCTTAATTATAATACGTATTCGGATTAATTATAAAACTGGAAAAAAGATATATATAATAAAATTAAATTTAATATAAAATTATAGATTAAATGAAAAATATTTAAAATTATAAAAATATATGTATAGTTGAAAAAAATAATTTAAATTTAATTGAAAAAATAAGAAATGACATATTTATACTTTAAAAGAAAATAAGTTTAAAATGTAGGGTATTTGACCCTTTTAACCCTTCATTAATTAATTAATAATCATTTTGCCCCTCGTTCAAGACTATCTATCAATTTACCCCTCTATAATCAATTAACTTAAAGATTTAATTGATTAAATGATCAAAACTGACAAAAATGATTGACTTGAAGATTTAATCGATTAAATCTTCAACTTAATCGATTAAATTTTCAAAAAGAAACGAAAAGTAAATAAATAAGCTATTAAAATTGATTAAGTTGATGATCAACTTTATTATTATGCTTATTTACTTAATTATTATTAAATAAAATATTATTAACGAGTAAGAGATTGAGTATCCCAGTTACCTTCAACCTCCATCTCGTTCATTTTTAAAATTTAACTTTGAACTTGAGATGTGAAAAAATAGTTCAGCATTTAATGTTTTTAACTATTTTTTGCACGAAAATTTATTAAGCATAATAATAATTATTATTATAATTTTTTCTATTGGTGTTAATTATTATATATATTAGAAATAATTATAAAACTGAAAAAAAGATATATATATATATATATATATATATATATATATATATATATAACATTGGGAAAAGAGTTTGTCATTTTAAATGACAGAAAGTTACGTCATTTTAAGAGAGATACAGACACAGAAAATTTGAATTTTAAATTAAAAAAACCACTCACTTTCTCTCTCCCATGATTTCCGTTTTTCTTTGTCTATCTCTCTCCTAAAATGATATAACTTATGTCATTTAAAATGACAAACACCAAACTCGTATACATTAACAAATTTAAATTTAATATAAAATTATAGATTAAACGAATCTTTTTAAAAAATTATAAAAATATATATAGTTGATAAAAAATAATTTAATTTTAAATTTAATTGAAAAAAATACGAAATGCCATGTTTATACTTTAAAAGAAAATAAATTAAAAAATTTAACTGATTACCAAAAAAAAAAAAAATTTAACTTATAATACAAAAAGAGAAAAGCTTTCCATACAAGTATTTTGTAAAAAAAAACAAATATTTTAAATATATATGTATAAAAAATTTAAAAATACATTAAATTATAAACTAAAAGAAAAAAATTTATTTTTTAAAAATTATGTATAATTAATAGAAAATAATTTAACTATTAAATTTTAAATTTAAACGAAAAATTAAAATTGACTTTTATTATTTTGTAAGAAAAATTATAAAATTTTAATTACTATAAAAATGTAAATTTTAATTTAATATATAAGAAATAAATTACACTTTCATTTTTTGATGTAAAAGTGTAATTAACACAATTTCCTATGTTGTGAATGAATAACTATAAGTTATTACTTCGAGAATGTGCGCAGTCTTCTATGCATGTTTTCCACTGCTTTCTGTATGGAAAATTGTTAAGCCTATTAATAATTTTTTTTTTTGTAAGCTGGGTAAAACACACCACAACACAAATTAAATAACTGAAATACGACGAGTTCTATAAATAGAAGCTAAATCTGCATCAAACAGCAGACCAATTCCAAGGGGGGGGAATTAAAAACACAAAAATCATCAGAATTTACATTCATAAAAGGAAAATTTGTCAACCAATCCGCACAACAGTTTCCTTCTCTGAAAGTATGAACCAGATGAACTCTCTAATCCTTTTGAATCCATGTCCGTAATCGAGAAATCAGATGATTCTCGTGGACTGCATCACCATCACTAGTGAGCAGAGCAATAGCTGATTTAGAGTCACTTTCTACAATAACATTTCTCTATCCATCTTCCCAAGCTAGTTGCAAACCCTTTAAAATACTCCAGAATTCTGCAGTAAGAGCATCACAACTACCAATTCTATAAGCAAATTATTTTAACCATGGACCAGCATCATTTCTAATAACACCACCACAAGCTACTAATATTTGATTACCCTTAACCGCTCCATCCGTATTAATCTTTACCCAATTGCTTCCAGGAGCCTTCCAACAAATCAAAGTATCCGAATGAGACAGGTTATTTTGAGCTAAATTAACCTTATGAAAAGCATCTTGTATATCTCTCACCTTGGCTATCACTGACTAAATCTTGTATTGATAATCATGAACCTGATTTGGATTGTCATGACTCCTTTCATTCCTTCACTTCCATGCAAGCCAGCAAGCCGTAGCAAACCATGTACACCAAGGGATATTATCCCTGAAAAAATTAATCTGTGACATGTTTAGTTCTATCAAATCCCATAAATTGGCAGAAAAAGAAACCTGCATATCTATTGGTATCAAATCAGACCACAAATTCTTCATATCATTACAATCTCTCAATAAGTGAATACAAGTTTCATTGTTAAGCCTATTAATAATATTTATTATTATGTCTATTGGGTGAAAAAATATTTAATATTTAAAATTTTAACTTTTTAACTTTTAATTTTGAACTTGATAGATGGGAAAACAGTTCAGCATTTAATGTTTCTTACTACTTTATGCATAGGAAATTGTTAAGCATATTAATAATATTTATTATTATGTCTATTGAGTTTTATTATTATACCTATTAGGATGAATTATAAAACTGGAAAAAAGATATATATAATAATTTTAAATTTGATATAAAAGTATACATTAAATGTAAAAAGTAATAAAATTATAAAAATATATTATAGTTGATAAAAAATAATATAAATTTGAAAACACAGTTAGATAATATTAATAATATTTATTAATATTATTTTTATCGGGCTTAATTATTATACCTATTTGGATTAATTAATTTCACTGCTATAAAAAATTAAACAAACCAAACATTATTTTGTTAGATGCTTTATAAAAGTGTTTTTTAATTAAAAAAATATATGTAGGAGCTTATAATAATTAAGTAATTTTTTAATTAAAACTAAAACCTAAACAAAGTTGCTTTAATATTTTCCAAGATGTATAAAAAATAACTTCTAAGTTTGTAACTTCTAATCATTTGAAGAAATAAATCATATTTAATGCTACTACATGCTTATAGAAAACAAAAATAGAGAGATAGTAATCTAAACATAACTATAAGAACTTTATATATATATATATATATATATATAACAATTGAAAAAGATTGGTCCATTGCTTAGGTTTGTTTCAACAGTTCCAAGTATAGAATCTGTAAATTTGTTATGCCTTGTATCACGAAGGCATAGAAGAACAGAAGCATTTAGACCTTCAATTCCAAGAGGTTTAATAGCCACTTGCACACATCCAATGTGCAGATAGTTATAACTCTGTTTATGAGTTTGTATAGATGATTTTGACAGGAGTTGAAATTCTTCAAATTCATACGATCAGGATAACAATTGAAAAAGATTGGTCCATTGCTTAGGCTTGTTTCAACAGTTCCAAGTATAGAATCTGTAAATTTGTTATGCCTTGTATCACGAAGGCATAGAAGAACAGAAGCATTTAGACCTTCAATTCCAAGAGGTTTCTCATAATTGTTCTGAAGGAATCATTGTCAATATTATTGTCTCGAGCTTTTCTGGACAACTCAAAGGTTGGTGGGATAATTATCTTTCTGAAGATGAAAAAAATTCTGTTCTTAATGCCATTAAAGTTGTTCCTGAGATTGAGTAGGTTTTAACTATGCAAACTCTTTTCTAAGTTGACCATTCATTTTGAAAGGTTTAAACAAAGGTTTTTCTAAGATTTTAGAAGAAGATGCGGAGGATGAGGGTTCAACAGTTTTGTTAAGTTTTTCACCCAAAATTTGAAGATATTTGTTGGTGTAATTAGATTGTTCAATAAGATTTTTAAAATCCATTGGAGAAATTTGTTCATTTTCATCTTTTAATTTAAAAGGTGATGCAAGAACAGATATACTTTTGTTATCACAAACCTTTGGGAGAACAAATCCAAAATACAATCTGTTCTGATCTTCCGAATGCTTTTTGGCAAAGGAAAAAACATATCGTAGATCTTCCCTATGAAAAGGATTTTAATGAAAGGCAAATCCCAACCAAAGCTCGTCCAATTCAAATGAGTGGTGAACTTCTTGTCTTTTGTCAAAAAGAAATTGCTGATCTCCTTGCTAAATGAGTAATTGAAGAATACCTTACAGATTCTTTGCAAAATTTTCTTTGCTGGTTGATGCTGCTAATGCTGCCTAATAAGTTTAATCTTAAAGATACTCTTAAAAAACTAGAAAATAGTATTACTGTCAAACCTATAACTGTATATATATATATATATATATATATATATATGGGGTAGACATTTCTGCAGCCACTATTTTTTACAATGTTCTCCCGGGAGAACATAGTTATAACAGTAAAGTTGCTTTTTTTTCTCTCCTCAGTTATTTTTCAGAACCTGTTTGTTGACGTGGAGAGAGGGAAAAAAGCAACTTTAATGTTATAACTTTGTTCTCCAAGAGAACATAGTTAAAAATAGTGACTGTGGATAATCTTATCTAAAGTGGCTATAGAAATATTTTTCCCTGTATATATATACACCTTTTATATGCTTATATAAAATGCTAACAGTTAGATGTGGCAAAATGAGGCCAATGCAACATATTTTTTCTTCTTATGATTATAGTCTAACTATAGAAAACATAGATAGATAATAATCTAGATGCAACTATAAGAACATTTTTTTGTGTGGATAGATATAAAAACATATTACATGCTTATGTCAAATGTTAATAGTTAGAGGTGGCAAAATGGGCCGGCCCTCCGCCAAGACATTTTTGTTTTATCTATTCTTGTGTTTATTGTCTAACTATAGTAAATATAGATATATTATTTAGACGCAACTATAAGAACCTTTTTTGTATATAAATATAAAAATCTATTACATGCTGATATGAAATGCTAACAGTTAGAGGTGGCAAAATGGACACGGCCCAAAGGGCCGTCCCACCTCACCAGCCAAACGGGAAGGTTAGCCCACTAACACAGTTTTTTTTCTTTATATTTACTGTCTAACAAAAGCGTCTTTGTATGGCTACGATCATTGGATTTACTGCTGTAAATATTTCAGAAACAATTATATAAACAAATTGAATAATCAGACCGTGATGAATGAAAGTCCATCGCTAAGAAATACTGAAATAAGTTGAGTTAAACTACGTAATTTTTGGATGGCTATAGGACAAGCTAATACAATGGCATTTGCATTTTATGTCAAAGAATTAAACAATATGCCTTTGCAGAGTTTGGTGGACAGTCAAGTAATCACTAAACTTAAGGGTACAAAACTTTATACATAGAATAGAGTTTCGTTTGAACTAAAAAAAATATTTTTATTAATTACTCAATTAAAAGGAATGACTATTCAATGTTTTGCAGTATATCATTATTTTAATACTATTTATGATTAGTTGTTTTTAACCGAGTTAGTAGTTGGCTTTTTATGTTCTTCACTAAATTAATGTTGGTAAAGGTGAAGTATTATTGAGAATAAATACGATGCATTAAATATATGCTTATATATATATGTTAATTTTGTGATTAATTATTTAGAAAAAATATTTCTACAGTTAATGCAGATAAGTTATCTGCATTTACTTTCAAAACAACGTCGTTTCGGGATTAAAAGATTAGAAAATTATAATATAAAGACTATAATAACCCTAAAATAAATTAAAATTACAAAAACATCATGACTTCCGCCCCAAAACGACGTCGTATTGAGCTTACCGCAGATAACTTATCTGCAGTAACTGCAGAAAAAGCGAACCCTTAATTATTTATACTTATGCAATTAAGATAAAGAATGATATTTTGATATTACCACTAGGGGTGAAAGTGGGCTAGGCTGGCCAAACTTTGCCCCGAAAAGCCCAAACCTACGCAAAAAAATTTCAATTTGGCCTGACCCAAGCCTAGTACGAGTCTAACTGTTAACTTGACTTGTCCTGTTTATAAAAAAACAAATGGCCTGGCCTAGCCCGTTAGCCTGTTAATTTTTAACTTTCAAGCAGAACCATGAATCAACTTTACAAAATAGTCAAATTATGTTGCTAAACCAAAAATCATAATTTCAACGTCCAAACAGAATCATGAATAAGAACAAAACTTATACAATCTGTATTTAAGTTATTTTCAAAAGCAAAATGCTCAAACTAAATAACATATATTTCATCATATCCAACAACCAAATCCATACTATGTAAATTAAAATAACTACATGAATCCAACAAACACATCATGATGCTTGTAGTAAGTATAATCTTTCTCAAAAACCTTTTAATATATTTATATAAACAATCTAACACGCTGAGATGTTGGTTCTTCCTACATAGGAAATAAAGTCAGATTTCTATTAAAATATAATCGAATATAATTAAGTTATAAATAATTGCAATTGATTAAAT
>NW_026896635.1:0-162500 GCF_033153095.1 Gastrolobium bilobum
CCTTGCTCCATTGCCAACGCGAAGATCCACCTCGTTTCTCTCCAATCTCCTTGGGCTCCTAAGCACCTGCAACATATTGCAGATATGAGAACCACAACCGGTATCCAATACCCATGAAGTCGGATTAGCACAAGAATAATTTATCTCAATCATGAAAGTACCTGAGGCAGAAGCATCACCATGCTTCTTGTCCTTCACACTCTTCAGGTAGTCTGGACAATTCCTCTTCCAATGGCCTTTCTTGCCACAATGGAAGCACTCAACATCACCTTTGTCCTTGGATGCTTTCTTACCCTTCTTGTTGCCCTTCTTCTTCTTGGATTTTCCTTTGGGCTTAAGGGAGTCACCTTTAGCAGGCTCCTTACCCTTACCCTTGCTAGGCCCACCAATCAGAAGAGCTTGTGTCCTATCCTTCTTGATAGACACTTCAGCAGTTGTTAACATGCTTAATAATTCAGGCAAGCTCACAAGCATCCCATGCATGTTATAATTCATTATGAATTGACTGAAGGAAGGTGGAAGTGAGGCCAGGACTAAGTCATTACTCAGTTTGGCATCCATCAAGAAGCCTAGATTTCCTAGCTTCTCAATCAGCCCGATTATCTTAAGAACATGACTGCTAACAGACATGTTCTCAGACATCCTGCAAGAGAACAGTTCTCTAGAGGCCTCATACCTCTCATGCCTGCCTTTAACGTCATACAACTCCTTGAGATGTAAGACAATAGAGGGAGCATCCATATGCTCATGCTGCTTTTGCAGTTCAGGTGATATGGATGCCAACATGATGCATACTGCCATCGTATCGTCATCCATGTGTTGTTTGTGGGCCTCAAAATCATATTCCGCGAACCCATCTTCCCCTTCCCTAGGAGCTACGGGTAATGGACCATCAAGGACCTAGGCAATCTTTTCGGCCCTAAGAACAATTCTCAGGTTCCGATACCAGTCCATAAAGTTTGAACCGGTCCGTTTATTCGTATCAAGTATTGAGCGCAGTGACAGTGGATTAGTCATACTAAAAACTGAAAAATGTAAAGAAAGATTAATTAATATATTGTCGTGTTACAATTTATTAAAGACTTTAAATAAATTGCCCCTCCCACTATTTTATCTAAGTCAATGACCCTTACCATTTGACTTAGGGTTAATCTACTTTTAGATTTTACCTTAGTGAGATTAAGAGTGCGATTATTTATTTTAACCCTCGTCTGAGACCGCAAGATTAATTTAAATAGTGGGTTGATCAACAGTATCTCATACCCTCTCTTAACATTAGGTTGACAACTCCTTGTCACTTAGTGGTGCATCTCATGCAACCAACCTAGCATTATTACCCTAAGCCCATAAGCTCGGCTGGGCCTGCAACTTATGCCTTAGTTAAGCATCAACCAGCACCCTAAGTGTCTAACACTTCTAATACTACTCTTACTCAACGAAACAGTGGGTCCCAACTGAGTTGTGGAGCACCACTATGTAGAGGAGGTTCGAGTAATATTGGTGGTGGGAGGTAATCATATGCTTAATAATTTATTCCTTTTAAGGGTTCCTTTTATTTAGGGATTTTATTAGGTCTCATCAAACGTATTAACATATTATCATGCTAGTCGTTACCTATGTCATACATCTATCAGTTTAGACTAGTCGAAATTGGACGTGCATAATAATACATACAAGCGCGCTTTGTCCAATTCATGCATACTAGTCGTTTAAAACATAAAAGCATACATGCTAATAAAACAGTTTTATTTGAGACGGTCATGGTGCTCGTGCATTCGTCCTTCCGCTTCTCAAGCCATGGCTCCTTGTCGTCTAAACGCCATTAGACTATTTCTCTAATTACATATAATTGAAGAAACTCCAAAACATCTTTGGAGGGACAAATACAAAATTTAAAATTCAAAATTACATTTTAATTCAAATCGAACAAAATTACACCTTTAATTTAAAAATATAAAATTTGAAATTTAAACTCGGGCACCATGACCATCCCCTTCCAATTTGTACCTGTAAATACAAATAACTTGCTAGCACATAATATCACATATAACATGTTCATCCATACGTCAGATCATTTTAACATTTAAAATATCAACACAAGAATCATGATTCAAATTTTCTTAATGGCCGAATTATATAACAATTAACATAATTTAAATTTTGATGACTCTTTCTCAAAGAACACAAAATTAAACCACACATGCTGACACCACACATGGTATGGCCGAATCACATATCACATATATGATTAAATTTTTTAACAAAATTTCATGTCTTTCTCATGGAACAATTCACAGCGAAAATTAAGAAAACAATCAAGTTACTCATAGTACCCCTCATGGCCGATTTTATCCCTTTCAAAAAGGTGTTTCTTTTAAAACTTTCACAAAGAAAAGAAACAAAACCATGATCACATACAGACACATGAACATAGCAATCACATTAACATGTTCATAAAATAAAAACTTTAACGATTTAAAGCATAGTATTTCGAAATCCATATGCTATGATTCAAGTTGGAATTCTTTAAAGAATTTTGACCGTAAAGAACAAGTTTTTACAAACAAGGTACCATCACCCGCTGATGGTAAAGCAACCGGGCTCTGATACCATTTGAAAGAAACTGACCTTGAAGGTCGAGGCATGTGAGAGGGAAAAACAAAATTTTTCGAGCGGAATAACACATACCATATCAAGAAACATGCTTTAGGGCATGGATGTTACCTTGTTTGCTTTCCAAAACTGGAGGATGATCAAGATGAGGCTTGAAGATGCAAGCCCTCTAATGTTGATCCACACCACCCTTTGTCAAGACGGAAGAACTCTTCTTCAAGGCCACCAACGAAAACACCAATGGAGGCAAGCTATGCGCCCAATGTGTGAAGGAGGAGGCTAGGTCAAGGTGTTTAGAAGAGTGTATATTCAGCAAGAATAGACACAAAAGTGGCGCATGGTTTTCTTTTAAAAAGGCTAGGTTATTTCGAAACTCTCTTAAGAAAAACCTAACAAAAGGAACCCACAAGGAGATGAGAGAATGAGTTAATTAAAATCTAATTTTCTTCACTCAAATAAGGCCCTATATATAGCGCACACTAGGGGGATGAGTGGAGTTGTTGCAAAATTCAAATCTCATCAACAACCTCCTCTCACATCCTCATGATATCAAGTGAATATCTCAACAAGAATCTGACTCAACAACCATCATATGGCCAGCCATATGGTGCGCCCCACTTGGCCTCATAACAGTTCAGATACATTGAACAGTTGCATTCAAACTTGAACCAACTGTCTCATTTATTCTCTCAACAAACCAAATCTGACTGGAGCTCATTTGGTTGATCCTATGACCATCATCAGATACCTAAATCAGCGCCCCATATCCTCACTAGAAGATTCTCAAAGATCTCCTCTTGATATTTGGGATTTGTTCCAACAAGATCTTATCTTATCCTTTTGTTATGAAACAACTTTTCATAGCCAATTCAAATTCGAATTCAAACATTTGAATTCAAACGTTCAAATATTTAAATTTTAAATTCAAATTCAAATTCCAAATTCAAATTCAAAATTCAAAATTCAAAATTCAAAATTCAAAATTTCAAATTTCAAATTTCAAATTTCAAATTCAAAATTCGAATTTCAAAATTCAAATTCAAAATTCAAATTTCAAATTCAAAATTCAAAATTTAAACATTTGATAATTAATTTAACTAATTAAATTAATTAGTAATGTCTTGGACCATCCAAGCCCATTAACTAACCATGCACCCTTTTTTCCTTTTGGTGGGCTTCCAAACTTCTTCTTGGGCTAACAACCATTATTAGGCCCAATACCTTTAATGCTATATTGTCATGACAATAAGGTGTTAGTGTGTGACCCATTAGGCCCAACATAGCCACTGACATAAATGGGCTTGGGCCCAATAAGCCCACAACCCATCTAATGACAACACAGAGCACTAGCAATGCTTTGTTGCCGCAGAGCTAGTTAGGTTAATGACATGATCATCCTATTACACATATTTGGTTGCCGTATGTATTTCCTTTCGTCTCGGTTACCTTCCCATAAAACCTAGGGTAAGGAAGCGTATCAACCCTTGCGGTTTAGGGTAAGCTTTATTTGAAATAGGGAATCTTCAATTTACTGACTCTAAAGGCAGATCATCTCATGATCTCTTTTACTATGCATAGATTCCCGAGTCCCTGTAAATGTCATCCCGATTTCTCCGGTTTACAGATAACCTAATCTCTCACAGAGATCCGACGAATTCCTTCAGCTTATCACCCTAGCCCTGTGCTCTTTCAGGACAAGCCCAACAGTATACCTATGAGTCTCCATGTTTCAGGCAGACGAGGTATACAGTCAAAGCATGCCTTCTAGAACACAGTCTAGGTAATAACTTCTGGTCTAAGGAAAAACATACCCAAATATAAAGAGACTACTCTAATGATACTTTCTGTGAGATTTCCTCACAGAGTCTCTTTTGTGGATCTGTTCAGTGCGAGCTATACCGTTATAGATCCACCCACGACTTTAGCTAAGACATCTCCATATCTGTAGCTCATGAGGTCTTTACCTTGCATCCGAATACAAGTAGATAAGTCGTGCTAGTCTTACCCGAGATCACTGATCCCCATTTTCAGTGTCTCTAGACTAGGAACATAAAATTAGGAATAAACATCCAATATCCTTGAATCCTCATGATCGTGATCTCATCACAGATACTCAAGAGATACCTATTTTATTCCAAGGGGTTTATCCAGTTAACAGTAATATCAAGATAAAATATGAAACAGGATAAAGAATGCTTTTATTTATTTGCGACAATACAAAGGTCTACATCTATGTCCTTATTTAATCATAAGATTGTCTCTAGGACACCCAAATACTAACAAAACTATTGCTTCTTTAGAAAAACAAATTGCCCTAATCCATGCTTGTTTAGAGGATTCTTGAGTGCTTTCATGTCCTTATACACACTGAGAAGTTGAAGCAAGTCAATTGTTGGTACCACACATTTGGATCACGCCTACTCGAGCAGTCCCACATTAAAAAGGTGGGGAATGTGTGGCAATAGAACGATAATTTGGGTATTAAAACTCCTATTTATTACTTGATGCGTGCACTTGCGCAATTGGTCATCGTTTTGGGAACGAATTGAGTTTTCCTTGATTGATTGCATAAACGACTTAATAGTGATCAATAATAATACTAATAAAGGAAGAAAGCTTCAAATTAGTTGCCTCAAACCACTAATTACTGTGTCTCCTTGTAATGCCTTTTTAACTAACTTCCTGTGTATATAAATAAAAGAAACTAGAAAGCTTCAAATTATACAAATAAATTCCATTCTTTGATTTATTGTTTTAGCCACTTCTTATATACATGTCACTGTTGCTTTGAGTCTAGAGCTAAATGTGACTTCAAGAGACATGGTCATTGACAATGTTTCAAACAAGTGGCTCGTTTCTATGTTTCAATTTTCCAAGAGAAGCTACCTTTGCTGACCTATATTTATGGGGTGGCTTATGTGTTGCGTTTGCAACTTGGAGTTATTTCCATGATTTACTTAACTCGGACAATGTCAGTGCTTAATCAATTGAATTGAGGTGTAGTGGTCAAAGAACTAGTAGATTGGTTGTACAATAATACGATGCACGACTTGAAAAGTAATATATAATAATAATAATATGCATGTCTTGGTAAGCGTGACATGTAATATTCATGTATTGGGCCAATGTAGGGGTGTCAAAACGGATTGACACGACACGAATAGATCAACACGAACACGACACGAATTTTTATTCGTATCAAAATCTTCAACACTAACACGACACGAATTTTTTGCAGGTTGACACGACACGACACGAATAACATGCAAAAAAGGGGTCAAAACGGTAATTGATAAAAAAATGGGTCGAAATTAAAATTTTTTAAAAAAGAAATCATAAAAAAATAAAAATAAATATATTAAAAAAATATGGGTCAACACGAACACGAATACATCAACACGAACACGACACGATTTTTTTTGAGGGTCAACCCGAACACGAATTTTCGTGTCGTGTCGTGGGTCGACTCCTAGGCCGATGCAGGGTGCACATTCCCCTTGTTGTGTGACAAACACATCTTCTTGCATTAGTTTGGTAAATTATTTCACCATTGCATTATTTTAATAACTTGCATTATTGTGGGAAAAAGTCATTCCTCTTCTTTGGGAATATGCATTTGGAAACAGTCTATGGATTATTTGCATATCCTTTAAAATATGACTGATCTCAAAAAAAAAAAAATGTCTATTCATTCATAAATTCAGTAACAACATGTTATTAATTAATTAAAAGATATGCATATTCAATAAATGAAAAGTCATATTTGTTAATTGATAATGAAAGGATATACCAATTCGTTATTTAACATTCTCTCTTTAATTAAAGTATATATTTATTTATGAAAAGACATAATTGCTGACTTTCATTGAGATCACACGCAATTATATGGAAACAACACGTTCCCATTCTTAGCAACTTGAGAATTTACTCTCCTCCAAAATATGTTTTATTTTTATTCTAACTTCTTTTGAAATAAATTGAGAGATTTAAACGTTCCTCAGATTTTCTGTTTAAATACGTATTAAAAGATCCTAAAGTGTTAGGTTGTTGTACATTGGGAGGTTAGAAAAAATAAAATAAAATAAAATAAAGAAAGTTTGGGAAGCAGAATTTAACGTGAAGGTGAATCTAAGAAGTAAGAAGAAGGAACCCATCCTCCATCATCCAGTTCATGTGATTTGGCTTATCCTAAAAAGCAAAAATCCACATAACATTAAGTAACTGAGAGTGAAGCGTGAACAAACAAGAAGCGCAGAATATTATGTGAGCCAAAAAATCCCAACACTTCCCTCCAACTTCCTCAAAACGACACCGTACCCGTGTTCCCAAACAAAAAAAATCAAACCAAACCAAACAAGAAGCGCAGAATATTATGTGAGCCAAATAATCCCAACACTTCCCTCCAACATTCCTCCGAACGACACCGTACCCGTGTTCCCAAACTTAAAAGACCAAACCAAACCAAATCACCTTCTCCCTCCATTCATTATCATAGCCCAAAATATAAATACAAAAAGGCACAGCCAGTAATGATAAAAACCATAAAAGCTCCTCTTTTTCATTTCGCATTCAATTACATTCCATTCCGTTTCATTTCATTTCAATTTTCAAATTTAAAGTAACGAAATCTGAGAAGAGAAGCAAACTGATTTCCAGTAATGGCAGAACAAAGGAACCGATGGAGCTGGGATGTCACCGGCTTCGAGCCATGGAAGTCTTCGTCGTCGCCGCCGTTTCCGCCGCCGTCTCCGTCGGCCTCGGCGCCTGTTGAGCAAGAAGTTCGGAAACCTAGTTCGCCGTTGGTGAGGAGGTACTCCATTTCTGCTTCATCCGTTCTTCCACAGCCCAAGCACTCCATGGCCTCCAAGGTTCAGTTGTTGAGGGACAAAGTCAAGGTAACGCGTCTTCATTTCCATGATTAACTGTACTGTAGCGTCTTTAGTGGTTCCTGCTTCAGTGCCACTGTTCATAACGGCGACGTTTTAGCTCTTGTTTCCGCAGTTGCTGTGCGGTTTAAGGTGCATCATGTGACAGTGCTAGTTGACTTTTACAGAGTTAATATGAGCACGTTGAGCAACTTGTATTGATTTTAGTGCTTGTTGATTCGGTGGTCTTGCGGTGTCAATGTTTTGAATTTAGGCCCATGGTGTGTCGGGGAAGGACTTCTAGAATAATACGAGCAAGAAGAATTCCGCTTAGGAAGAATTTACGATCAAACCTAGAGCTAAATTGTTGTTATATTAAAACAGAGTACAAACAGCCCCCATTTGAAAAAAAACTTCATAGAGTTTTCTAATTCGATTTGTTTCCTACTTTCCCATATTTGGCATGTAACAAGTGTGAGCTAAATGATTAGATTCTTGCGTAATGAAATAATTGAAGTATATATTACTGAAAATTTCTTTTTTGAACTTAAGGATGGATTGGGCCGATTTGGTGTTTGGGTAGTTTGGTATTAGGTTGGAACCTCCACGCACCATTTATCGAGAAAGAAAGAAAGAAATTAAGATGGCTAGAAGTTGTGCATCTATGGAAATGGAATATCTTTTTATACTATTTAAAGTACTTGCATATTCTTACTGGCTAGTCTTGCTGGTTTGAGTTGTTTTTATGTGGTATCCTTGCTGATTTATTTTGGATCATGCGATTTTTGTTTTATTCATGGGTTAACAATTGCGTCAGATATTTTTTCACAGCTTGCTAGAGAAGACTATTTGCAGTTAAGACAAGAAGCAAGTGAACTTCAAGAATATTCAAATGCAAAACTTGATCGAGTTACACGATATCTTGGTGTTCTTGCTGAGAAAACCCGCAAGCTAGGTAAGAAACTAAATTTGTCTTGACTCTTGGCTCAGGCTAGATAAGCAGAAGGTTTTTGAACATTTTTCTCCTAAATTCTTTTGCTTGATTGGATCACTTGATTTCAGTGACAAAATGAGACTCAGTCTTAGCATTTTGTTTCTTGAAGTACATGATTATGTGAGATTTTATCTTCTTTAATTTTTCTTTTGGCGTACCAAAAAGTTTAGGGGGGAAAGGGAACTGATTGTATCTTTTGTTTTTTGTTTTCTTTTTCTTTTTGCTTTTGCATTTTTTTTTCTTTGCTCCTTTTTTTTTTTAAATGTGTGTGTGTGTGTGAAGTTATTGTTTCTGTCATTAAATTTTGAATTTGTGGTCTACTTCTGCATTTCAGATCAAGTTGCCCTTGAAACTGAAGCAAGAATATCTCCGGTGATCAATGAGAAGAGAAGATTGTTCAATGATTTATTGGCATCTAAAGGTAAGTGCTCGGTAGAAATTTTCCTTTATTATTGGGCAGTTTCTTTATATCCACTTTGTTTTTTGTTTCCCAAATACACTCTTCATACATTGTTTATACAATAACTGGAACTGAAACTAGATGGATAAACAACCTTCCTATTATTTTACCTTATTCAAACATAAGCATTTTTGAGCTGAAAACATCTATCTAGCTATTAATATTATTTGCAGGAAATGTACGAGTATTCTGCCGGACAAGGCCGTTATTTGAAGATGAAGGTCCTTCAGTTGTTGAATTTCCAGATGACTATTCCATTCGTGTAAATACTGGTGAAGAATCCTTGTCTAATTCCAAGAAAGATTTTGAATTCGACAGAGTTTATGGACCTCATGTTGGACAAGGTGGAATGGTTCTATTCTATATTACTATCTTTTTTGAGTTCAAATATGGTCTCTGATATGCAGCTTACTTATTTGGCCCTTTATATTCTGTTTGTAGCTGAGTTATTCACTGATGTTCAACCACTGGTGCAGTCAGCTTTGGATGGATATAATGTTTCCATATTTGCATATGGACAGACACATTCCGGGAAGACACACACTATGGTTGCTCTTTCTTTCTTTCGCTCTGTGTGTGTGTGTACAGATCACTTCCCCTCTCCAAAAAAGAGTTGGATGAGGGTCTCAAATTCAATGTTGTCTAACAATTGAAATGGGTGCCCTATGTGTGAAATTTCTTATTTTTACATGTTTTTTTTACTTCTTGAGTCAATAATGTTTGGCCTGATTAATTGCTTTATTGATGGTCATTCATTATCTCCAGGAAGGATCGAGCTATGATCGGGGTTTATATTCTCGTTGCTTTGAGGAGTTGTTTGATTTAGCCAACATGGATACAACCTCTACTTCTCGATATGAATTCTTTGTTACTGTTTGTGAGCTCTATAATGAACAGGTCTCTTTCTGTTTCACATACCATTTATACCCTTTCTGTTGTGTCTCTGGTTTTCATCCTGGTTTTTGGTTCACTTAGGATTATTAAGGTTTTCATATAGCCTTCTTTTTTGTGCTTTCAGACAAAGGATCTACTTTTGGAATCAGGGAAAAGCATGCCTAAGATCTGTTTGGGATCACCTGAATGTTTTGTAGAACTGGTGCAGGAAAAAGTTGATAACCCTCTGGAATTCTCTACCGTTTTAAAAGCTGCATTTCAGAGTCGGGGAAATGACTCGTTAAAGATTAATGTATCTCATTTGTATGGTCTAAATTCTATGCCCACTTTATGCATGGTTATTTGTACTGTGGCTTTATTTATGCTGTTTTAAGTTGCATGATAAACTTCTATTGGTGGCATACTTTCACCAATGGAGCTGGTGAGATCAATTCACAATGAAAGATTGCTTTGTTGGACGTAATCTTCTATGCTAAAGTTTGTTTGTTTGTTTGTTTCTTTTCTTTTCTTTTTCTACTTCATGTGACTCATGAAATAACAATAGGCAGCAGAAAATATTAATGGCTGAATTTTAAAAGATTAATATTCTCTTCAAATATATCACTGTGATATTATATCAGAAAGAAGTTTGTTAAAGTTTTTTGTGGTTATTACTATTTTGACATTTATGTGTGCATGTATTTGCTGGTTTTTCTGTGAGTGCTTTACACTGACCCAGCTCTGTGTATTTCTATTTCATGCCTTGCTGTGTCAGGATTGTCACAATACACATATTTTATAACAATTTGATCACTGATGAAAGCTCATATAGCAAACTCTATCTGGTTGACTTGGCTGGAAGTGAAGGTCTAATAACAGAAGATGATAGTGGGGAGCGTGTCACAGATTTGCTGCATGTTATGAAGTCACTTTCAGCGTATGTAATTTTAATGCATTATTTTTCTCTTCATTAGCAAATTTATCTTTATTTGCTTAACAGTCAGTCAGGTGTTTGTCCACCCATGTCTTTAGCTGTCAATGCACTTAGAGTATTCTCTGTTATCCTAGACTTGGTGGTGTGTCAGTTTTCATTACACGTTGCAAATGGTACTAAGTTAGGTAACCAGACTTGTTATATATTTGTGTTAGAGATATATAAAACCATTAAAGAGACCTTCACTTAACAGCTTAAACTTTTGGGTTGAATTTGTTCTTTACATGGTATCATAACCTTGGTGTCATAGGTTCGATCCTCACCGCCTCCCACTTTCTCTTGTCGAATTTCTTAGCACAGGTAGGTGGGCCTGTGCATTGTCCATCCTTCAAATCTAGTGGGCTCTCGTGTGAAGGAGCGTGTTAGAGATATATAAAACCATTAATATAGCCTCACCCACTAACTTAAACTTTTGGGTTGAAATGGTTCTTTACATATATGTTTCGGCTTGGGGAACAAATCTGTAGATAGTTAGTTTCCTATAATTGAATGTAGGTTTGTGTTTCCTTTATGGTGGTTGAGCAATACACTTAAAATTAAAGGATATACTTCATGTTAGTGTGTTACCTGATTCATTGTTTCCCTTTATCTACGGCAAACTGGATTGTACAACTCCAATGCGAAATTGTTCAAAATGGTGATCCCAAGTGAAAGAGGCGAGGGTTTCTCATTAACCTTTCTCTACAAGGAAGATAGATGGACAACCATAGTGCCTCTCTGCTTACTGGATCACTGCCAATTAGATTCAAAGCATGTGAAAGAAATAGGGCGGGGGTGAAGAATCTTTTCAAGTCTTGATCACCAGTTAACTTTTGTTTAGCCCTTCGTATGGAAGTGATAAATGGAGGAGTCAAAATGCATAGTCAGTTAAGAAGAGGTCCAGCTCATACATTGTTCGGAGACTGAGCATTATGGCAAATGCTTCTTGGGGAGCGGCAGAGGACCCAATTCACAGATGAACGAGATACTACCAAACCATCCCATGTTATCCAAAATAGACTATTATTTGGTTTTTTTCCCCCTTCTTTTAGGTACAAGGCAATAGTTTTGATGATTTATAAGTATTAGCCAAAGCTGTCAGAATATATTATTAGGGTTTGTAAATTAAGAATTACATTTTTTATTTTCAATAATAATATATCATTCACAAGAATTATAGATAACAAACAAATAAAGTATAATGAATTACATAAAATGGAATATATAAAAAAAATGAGGACTTGTATGTGTAGAATGCTTTTATAGGCTTGGCCTTAGTAATTAATGTTTTTAATAATCAAAAGGTTGGAATATGGTGGTTGGGAATTGATAAGAACCTTGAGTTGCACCACCCAAAAGCTAGCTCAAAGGATGAGAGTGCCCATGGCCTTATAAAGGTCATCTTAGTCACCCATGCAACCAATTTGGGACTCCAATGCCCATACATTGCAAATGGATCGTAAAATTCCACCACGCTTAGCAGCCCAAGCCCGGGGTTCCAAATCTAAGGGTCCAATCCCTGGGTTCCAGTTCCAGGTTCCAATCTGTGAAACATAGTGGGTGCTCTTATACCACTTGATAAGAACCTTGAGGTGCACCACCCCAAAACTAGCTCAAACGGTGGGAGTGCCCAAGGCCTTATAAAGGCCACATTAGTCATCCATGCAACCAATGTGGGACTCCAATGCCCATACATTGCAAATGGGACATAACTGGAATACACAAGGGTATTCTTTATGTTAGTGTTAGTGTTACTTGATTCCCTGTTTACCCTATCAACTACAAATTGGATTGGACAACTCCAATGCGACATATTCACAATCTGGATTGTTCAAAATGGTGATCCGTATTGAAAGAGTTAAAGATCTGGTTAACCTTTCTCTGCAAGGAAGATAGGGGGAGAACTATTGTACCTCTCTGCTTACTGTGATCTAAATATGGTATTCATCGTAGTCTACCCACATGTATTCAGAATTATACTAAGTGTCTTACTTGTACCTGGTCTGTTCTGTGTACTGTGGTAAACCATATATAGGTACCCTTCTATGCATCAGCAAAACTGAAACGTATTCTGAATCTACCTTCCTCCTCTCACATGTATAGCTGTTTGACTATTTTCTTGTCAAATATATAAATTTCCTTTTTAATTCATATTGTAGTTATGTGCAAATTGAGTGAAAAAAATATGGTGCATTAGAAATTTCATTGTCTAACTTCTTGTGGCATTTTAAAATGTCTTTGCAGGTTGGGAGATGTTTTGTCTTCTTTGACATCCAAGAAAGATGTTATTCCTTATGAAAATTCAGTGCTAACTAAATTGCTTGCAGATTCACTTGGTATTGATTTTTTCTTCCCTCTTTTTATCTATGACCTTATGGTGGCATATATTTGATATCTCAGTTGTTAAACCTAAATAGAATGTTGATGTAATAAGCTTTTAATGGTTAGGTGTAATTTTTTCATGCTAGCGTGCTATCATGTCAGCTACTTAAATACCCTGCCTATGACCTTAATCCATCATTGTTTTCTAATTAGATTGTTGTTAAAATTAATTCAGATTGGGTTCTCATGAAGCTGCTGTCTGATTTTGACTTTGTTTGACCGTCTGCGAAACTATTCCCTTATAAGCATCAATGCTTAAGAGGATGCTTGTTTGTATTTCTTGATTATATTTGGATTCTATGTGCAGAATTGTTAGTTGCTTTCTACTCAAGACAGCTCCTTTTTTAATCACCCATCTGTTAAAGAGAGACAATTATTGTTTCTCTCCCTGATAAAATCAAACAGTTTATTAAAGGTAGAAGGAATTTGTACTGTTGTAAATATAAAATGAATAATTGTGAATTATTGTACATTTGTTTTCCATTAGATAAGACAGATTATGATAGGATAGATTTGTGACTGATTAATCTTATTTGTTTCCCTACATTTAGCTCCTTGTTGGGAAATCAATTACTCATATCAGCCTATATTTTGTAACACTTTGTAAATGAAAAATTAATCAAATATTTCAGTATTCCAAATTTGTGTGGAATTCTGTGTCTCATCTGACCACACATAGGTTCTATTTATAATAATGAAATTGTAATTACATGATGGGGTTGGGCGGCCTTTCCCTATTTACATGATACTCTAGATGATATTATACAATTTCATAAATATCCTCCTACTTATATTATAACCATATTCCGTATTTCAAATTTCATCTTTGTATTAGAGCTCATTATCTAGGAATCTCAACTCTCTTTCCACACATTAACCCTAGCTCTAGCCTGCCTTCATCGTAGCCTTGTAACAATCTCCTTCATTGTGTCAAAGTTTGCACCTTCACCACCCTCGAGCTACTGGCCGCTGCTTTCCACCACCATTAGCCGTCTATAGTTCTTCTTCCTTGAATCGATGAAGCCACCATTAAGTATGTTGTTCCTCGGAGATCCATTGCCGAAAAGTTGCCCATCCATCCTTATACGCGTCTACGCACTCTGCCCGTCAAACCCATATGCTGGCAGCCTAGTTTGCATGTGGCGACATGTCTGACTACCATTGCCTGTACCGCAAGTCCCGAGTCAACTTAGGTGACCCCCTCTCTCTCTCCTTTCATCCTATCCAACGTCACTTGTGAGCTTTCTCTATCATCCTCTCCTTGGCCTAGCCCCCTGTGCACCATTCTAGCCCCCACTCCTCAGTCTATTATGTCCACACAACTCACTCCTAATGACCTACCAGACTTGCATCTTGTTAGAGAAATATAATATAAAATCATTAATGTGGCCTTCTGCTAATAGCTTAAGGGTTGAATTGGTTCTTTGTATTATACCGAACCTTTGTGACCAAGTGGTCATGGGTTTGATCTAACCATCCCCCATTCTATCGATAAATAATTAAATATTGTGGAGTTTCTTAGCATTGGTAAGTGTGCTTGTGTATGGTCTATCTTTTAAGCCCAATAAGCTTTGGTGTGAGGGGCCATGTTAAAGAAATATAATATAAAATCTGACCAAGTGGTCACGGGTTTGATCTAACCATCCCCCCATTCTATCAATAAATAATTAAATATTATGGAGTTTCATAAAATTGGTAAGTATGCTTGTGCATTGTCTACCCTTCAAGCCAAATAAGCTTTGGTGTGAGGGGCCGTGTTAAAGAAATATAATATAAAATCTGTCTTTCACCTAATAGCTTAAGTCAAATGCTTGAACAACTAAACTGAAGCTGCTAAACCAAGTCTGAGGTGATTGTTCATTCAATGATTTTCAAAGTTTGCACACCAACTCAGACTTTCCTTGAGCAATAAAGTGGGGCGGTTGTTCCTTGTAAACCTCCCTCCTATAAATCATCATGTAGAAAGGTTTTCTTAGTGTCCAATTGATACAGGGTCAGTGACAAATGACAGCCATGGCGAAGAATAATCAAACAGGCCATTTTGTATGACATTAGACTTGTATTCATTATTGCTTGGAAAAGTTATGTCCCTGGGTAATGAGAAAAAGGTACCATGTAGCCTCTAGAACATCAACATCAATAACTCATTCAGGGAAAAACAGGTTAGGGTTGGTGATACATGAATCCAAATAAAAAGCAAGAAAATATGAAGGGAAAAGAATAGGGGAAAAAATGAATTAAAAATAAATAAATAAAGTAGAAATAGAATGGGTAAGAAAGAAAATAATAGAAATAGAAATAAATAACTAAAAGTGAAAAATAAATAAGAGATAAAAGATAAATTAGATATTAAGATAATTAAATAGATAAATAAATAAATAAAGAGAAATGTTAGAAATATTAGATATGATTAGATTTGAATAGATTATTTCCTATCTGTAAATATTCTGGGCTTCTCACTTAAGCCCAGTAGGGTCTCTATATATTGTAACTCTTTGTATTAGAACAATACACTATTGAATACAATTTACCTTCATATTATTTAAGTTGGTACTAGAGCTTGTGTTCTGGGAAACCCTGCTTCCGCAAACTCTGCCGTGCATCATACCGGCAACCTTCTTTTCACTCCTAACTCCTATTTAGTCACCAATTTTTTGTTCTCAACCTCGTATAATCAGAAAAAAACATCGTCAGCCTCCGTTCATCGCCGGAAACCACCATCCAACCACTGTCCGCTACTGTTCACCGCCGTCCGGCGACTTTTCAGGCCAACCACCACGCGATCAGGAGCGGCTCAGGCAGGCGACCTTCTCTGTGAAAGCCGCGTGGTCATCGGAGAACCCACGCGCAGGTGGAAGGTTCCGGCGGCTGAAGCACTTTTCTGGCGCATGAGCCACCGTCCGGCCACCGTTCCAGGCCGGACCACCACCGTCTTGCTCGCCTCCTTGTCCTCTTTCCATATCTGGTCTCCGTTCGTTGTGGGTCCCATCCGTTAGGAAGATATCGACGAAAAACCCGCTGTTTGGACGACTTTTTGCAACGTTTTTGCGCGATTTCTCGCTTTCTTGCAGTTCTTTGCTATTTTCTGGTCATTTCCTTCATTCTTTGTGGTGGAGGGCTCAAGTAAGGCGCTCAACATCTCCAGTTCTACTCCATCCATTACAACGATGAAACTAACCGGATCTGTTACTTACAAGACCTGGTCTACCTCCGTTAAGATCTGATTTACTGGTCAGGGACATGGTAAACATCTCAAGACGAAGTCTGCTGATATTCCAAAGGATCAGATTCTTGAATGGGAAAAGATTGATGCTCAACTCGATCCAGCAATTATAGATATTTTCATCCCCTTTGAGACTTGCTGTGACATATGGGAGGAAGCCAAAAATCTCTATACCAATGATATTCAACAGCTTTATTCCATTGTTTCTCAGATAATGGATTTGCGCAAATCACCAGATGCTCGAATGGAGACTTATATTGGTAAGATTCGTTCTTTAATGCAGGAATTCTTAGCTATGTTACCTGATGTTGCAGATGCATCAGCGTACAAAAAGCAGGTGGAGCGCTTCTTTACGGTCGTAACCCTTTCCGGCCTTTCAGAGGAATTAGAAAGCGTTCGTGAAAATATTCTAACCAGTGCTGAGACTCCTAGCTTGTCACAAACTTTCCAGTGCCTTCTGAATCTCAAGGATAAATCCGCATCACCCACTCATGTGCCAGACACCAATTCAACTGCGTTTGGTTCTCGTGCCAATGATTCTTATTGGAACAGTGGACGCGGTCGCGGACGTGGCCGTGGACAGGGTGGCCGCGGACAGAGGCCTCGTTGCAATTATTGTCAGAACCTTGGACATTATGAAGAACGTTGCTATAGGAAGTACCCTCACTTGAAGCCACCAACTGCCAAGCTCAGACTGATGCTACATCACCCTCTACTGGATTCGTTACTCTTTCGAATGCTGACTATGAGGCACTTCTCAAAAGGGGTTGTTCTCAGCCTCTTCGTCAAGACACTGGTAATCATGTTGCTTGTCTTTCTCAATCATCTCTTGGACCCTGGATAATAGACTCAGGTGCTACTATTCACCTTTGTGGTAATAAGGATCTCTTTACTTCACTTTCTTATTCTAATAATCTACCTTCAGTTACTATTGATGATGGCACTAAGGCCCCTGCTCGTGGAATTGGGCAAGCCAACCCAACTCCCTTTTTGACTTTGACCTCTGTTTATTATATACCTGGCATTCCCTTCAATTTAATCTCTGTTAGCCAGCTGATTCATTCTCTTTCATGCACTATTAACTTCTTTAAACAATCTTTTTCTATGCAGGATTCGGGTACGGGGAAGACGATTGGAGCGGGCATTGAGTCACGAGGTCTCTACTATCTAACTGCACCACCTTCTCCAGTGGCATGCTCTCTCACGGAGTCTCCTGAATTAATCCACTGTCGTCTAGGTCATCCAAGTCTTCCCAAGCTTCAGCATATGGTTCCTTTTTTATCCAATCTTAAGTCTTTAAACTGTCAGTCTTGTCAGCAAGGAAAGCACACTCGCTCCTCCTTTGCTAACAGAGTCAATAAAAGAGCTGATGCTCCCTTTTCTATTGTTCATTCTGATATTTGGGTTCCAAGTCGAACTTTGTCTGTTTTGGGTTTTCAGTATTTTGTAACCTTTACTGATGATTTTTCTCGCTGTACTTGGATTTATTTAATGAAAATCCGTTCTGAATTATTTTCAATTTATAAAAAATTGTGCTGAAATAAACACTCAATTTGGTGCTTCTATTAAGATATTGCGTAGTGATAATGCAAAAGAGTATATGTCTCTTGATTTTTCTAATTTTTTGGAAAAACATGGAACGTTACACCAGACCACCTGCCTACACACTCCACAACAAAATGGAGTGGCTGAACGTAAAAATAGACATCTGGTTGAAACTGCGCGTACTTTTCTAATTCATATGAATGTTCCACTCCGTTTTTGGGCAGATGCTATTATCATCTCTTGCTTACTTATCAATCGCATGCCTTCCTCTGTGCTAAATAATGAAGTTTCACATAGTGTATTATTTCCAGGAACACATTCCTATCCTCTGCCTCCACATATATTTGGATGTACTTGCTTTGTTCACGATCTTACTCCAGGAAAAGACAAATTAACATCCAAAGCCTTCAAGTGTATTTTTCTTGGATATACTCGTTTTCAAAAAGGGTATCGCTGTTATTCTCCTGACCTTAAGTGTTATATTGTTTCTGCTGATGTCACTTTTCTTGATCAACAACCTTTTCATTCTATCCCGTCTCAGATATCACAGGTTGATCAGGTTCTTCCTGTTCCGTTTCTTGACTTATTTTTACCAGCTGCAGGAGACTCTATCCCAGAGGAGCAACCTCTTGCCTCTATCCCAGAGGACTGCTCTTTTCTCACCTATCAACGTCGTCAGACTACGCCTCATGCGGACTTGACCCTTGCTGACTCATCGCCTTCTCCTGTCGACTCTTCCCCTCCGGATCCTCCATCAGAGATTACTCCCATTGCCCTTCGTAAAGGTATTCGATCCACTCGTAACCCTCATCCACTTTATAGTTTCTTGAGTTATGATAGACTTTCTTCACCACATTTTACTTTTGTTTCTAGTATTTCATCTATTTCCATTCCTAAAACCACAGGTGAAGCACTGTCTCATCCAGGTTGGCGACAGGCGATGATTGATGAAATGCAAGCACTTCACTCCAATGGAACATGGGATCTTGTTCGTGCTCCTCCCGAGAAGTCGATTGTCAGTTGTCGATGGGTATTCACAGTCAAAGTTGGTCCTGATGGCACTATTGATCGCCTCAAAGCTCGATTAGTGTCTAAAGGATACACTCAGATTTTTGGTCTTGACTATGAGGATACTTTTTCTCCTGTTGCCAAGATGGCCTCGTTCGTCTGTTTCTTGCACTTGCCGCCATTCATCACTGACCCCTTCTTCAGCTTGATATAAAAAATGCCTTCTTACATGGTGACTTGCAGGAGGAAGTATATATGGAGCAACCACCAGGATTTGTTGCTCAGGGGGAGAGTTCTGGCATGGTATGTAAGCTTTGTAAATCTTAATATGGCCTGAAGCAGTCTCCTCGGGGCTGGTTTAGTCGCTTCAGTTCTGCTGTTCAGTTCTTCGGTTTAACCCGAAGTAAAGCAGATCATTCTGTCTTCTATCGGCATAGCTCTTCTGGACAGTGCATCTATCTCCTGGTCTATCTTGATGATATCATTATTACTGGCAGCGATCAAGCTGGGATTGATCAGTTAAAGAAGTATTTATTCAATCAGTTTCAGACCAAAGATCTTGGCAAACTTCGATATTTCTTAGGAATTGAAGTAGCACAGTCTAGACAGGGCATTTCCATTTGTCAAAGGAAGTATGCACTCGATATCTTAGATGAGACTGGTATGTTGGGATGTAAACCTATTGATACACCTATGAATCCTAATATTAAGCTATTACCTGGACAGGGGGAGCCATTGGCAGACCCTGGTCGTTACCGCCGACTAGTTGGAAAGTTGAACTATCTTACTGTAACAAGGCCAGACATCTCTTTTTTAGTTAGCGTGGCAAGTCAATTCCTTGACTCTCCTTGTGACTCTTATTGGGATGCAGTTATCAGGATTCTTCGATATATTAAAAAGGCACCAGGAAGAGGTCTATTATACACTAGTAAAGAGAATGCAGAAGTATCTAGCTATTCAGATGCTGACTGGGCAGGGTCTCCTTCAGACAGACGATCCACCTCGGGGTATTGTGTTCTCCTCGGAGGAAATTTGATTTCTTGGAAGAATAAGAAGCAAACTGTGGTGGCCAGATCAAGTGCAGAGGCAGAATATCGGGCGATGGGAAATGCAACCTGTGAGCTCATCTGGCTAAAACAATTGCTCAAGGAATTGCATCTCTGTGAACAACGGTCCATGAAACTCATTTGTGACAATCAAGTCGCATTGCACATATCCTCTAATCCAGTCTTTCATGAGAGGACTAAACATATAGAAATTGACTGTCACTTTGTTAGAGAGAAGATTCAATCAGGCGAGATCGAGACAGCATTTGTCAATTCCAGTGATCAACTTGCAGATGTTTTTACCAAGGCTCTTAGAGGTCCTCGAATAGATCATATATGTAACAAGCTGGGAGCTTATCATATATATGCACCAGCTTGAGGTGGAGTGTTAGAAATATTAGATATGATTAGATTTGAATAGATTATTTCCTATTTGTAAATATTCTGGGCTTCTCACTTAAGCCCACTAGGATCTCTATATATTTTAACTCTTTGTATTAGAACAATACACTATTGAACACAATTTACCTTCATTTTATTTAAGTAGAAATATAGGGAAAATGTAGCCTCTAAAACGCCCGGAGTAATATTATGGAACCTGTATCTGCCAATTCAGAAATGGAATACACTTCCTTGGCCCCAACTGTGGTGCTACTATGCTAGTAAAGTGAGTTTCTCATATCTTGATGGTTTGACATTATAAATTTTGTTCCACCAACCTTGTTCTATATGGGATAAACAAACGTGGTACATGAAGCAGTACACCGAAGATTTTTCTGCATTTTATGTATAAGAAAAGATTTAGCTTCATTTGTCAATATGGTCATTCTCCCCCCCCCCAAAAAAAAATTTCTGATCAGTAAAATCGTCCATGTAATTTTATATATTGTCCCATTTAGTAATATAATATAACATTATTCATTTCTCTTCACCTAACAATTTATGTTTTTAGAATAGTTGGTTCAAAACATAATATTAGAGCTTTTATGACCAAGTAGTTTAGAGCTCAATTCTTGCCGCTGTATTCTTCTCTTAAAAATTTGAATTTCACTAGGTGGGACTGGGCATTCTTCATGCTTCAAGCTTAAAGAATTCATCGTGATTTGAAAATTAATTCTTTCTGATTGATTTTAGGCAGATGATCTCAATTTTGCAGTTTCTGTTCATTGATATTTGTAGGTGGCAGTGCAAAAACTCTTATGATTGTAAATGTGTGTCCAAGTGTTTCAAATTTATCCGACACATTGTTGTCTCTCAGTTTCTCTGCCAGAGCTCGAAATTCTGCATTAAGCCTTGGAAACCGAGATACAATTAAGAAGTGGAGAGATGTTGTAAGTTCCCATTCCCATTTCTAGGTTTTATTTTCTTTTTTAATTCTTTAGCGTGAATTTTGTCGGAAGCATATTAAAATATTTACTATTATATATTACATTTGATAAAATTGTATGTGGATAGAATGATGTTGAGTGCAAACTAAGACTTGATTACTACAAATTTCTTTTTATATTGCATTGTATTTCTCATGGTTTTAATAGGCGAATGATACGCGTAAGGAGTTGTATGAGAAGGAAAAAGAAATCCATGATCTAAAGCAAGAGGGTCTAGAACTCAAGCAAGCACTTAAAGATGCGAACGATCAGTGTGTTCTACTCTTCAATGAAGTGCATAAGGCATGGAAAGTTTCTTCTGCATTGCAAACCGATTTAAAGGTTTGGCAATTTAATGTGCTTGGCATAGTTTTTCAGTTCTATACAGTGACAAGTTATTTGGTGGTTTGACAATATTATTTTCAGAATATGGGATGCTTGAGTTATGTTAATCCCTTGAATAATTCTATACTATTTTCTTGCTTATTGATAAAATTGTGTATTACATCTGTACAATTGCTCTATGTTTAAAGAGACTAAATAACCTAATGGGCTAAGCCCAAAAAAGATTCTAGAATGGAAATAAATAAATAAAGAAATAAACAAATACAATTATTTACAACACTTCCCTTCAAGCTGAGGAATAGATATTTATCATTCCCAGCTTGCTAGTAAGCTCTTGAAACCTTTCTGAGAGAAGTTCCTTTGTCAGAATATCAGCTAATTGACGTCCAGAAGGGATGTATGGAGTGGTGATTAACCCGCTATCAAGCTTCTCTTTGATAAAATGGCGGTCGATCTCAATGTGCTTAGTCCGATCATGTTGAACTGGATTATGAGCTATGCAAATGACGGACTTATTATCACAAAACAACTTCACAAGTCCTTCACATCTTATTTTAAAATCATCAAGTATAATTCTCAACCACAATAATTCACAAATGCCTTGAGTCATAGCTCGAAATTCAGCCTTAGCACTCGGTCTGGCAACCACATCCTGCTTCTTACCTCAATGTCACTAGGTTACCACAAAGAAACATACAATAACCAGTGGTAGATCACGATCAGTTACGGATCCAGCATAATCAGCATCAATATAAACTTCTAAAGAGAGATTGCCACTACGCCGGAACAACAGTCCTTTACCAAGAGTGGCTTTAAGATACTGAAGAATTCTCTTCACTTCCTGTATGTGTTTTTCTTTTGGATTATGCATGAACTGACATACAATACTAATAGCATAAGCAAGATTTGGTCTAGTATGAGCCAAATATATCAGTCCCCCAAATAACCGCTGATATTGTTCTTTATCAACTGGAGGACTCTCTTCTTCATGACCCATCTTGTGATTATGCTCAATAGGAATACTAGAGGGTTTACACCCAAGTTTTCCCGCTTCATTAAGAAGATCAAGGACATATTTCCTCTGGCTGATAAAAATTTCTTCCTTTGAATGAGCTACTTCTATCCCTAGGAAATATTTCAATCTCCCAAGATCTTTAATTTCAAACTGAGAGGCTAGCCATGCTTGTAGAAAATGTTTCTCCGCAATATCATCACCTGTTATAATTATATCATCAACATATACAAGGAGCACAGTTAGCTTCCCATCTTGGGAGTGCTTGAAGAATAGTGTGTGATTTTCTTGACTCTGTTTATATCCTAAGGCCAGCATAACCTTAGTAAATCTCCCAAACCAGGCACGAGGAGATTGTTTTAATCCATACAAGGCCTTTTTTAACCTGTAAACTTTATTTCCTCCATCCATAGAGCCAAGCCAGGTGGGATTTCCATGTAGACTTCTTCTTCTAGCTCACCATTAATGAAAGTATTCTTTACATCAAATTGGTTCATATCCCAATTGTAATGGGCAACAAGTGACAACAAAGCTCTCACAATATTCATCTTTGCAACTGGGGCAAAAGTATTTTCATAATCAATGCCATAGGTCTGAGTGTAACCTTTGGCAACTAACCGAGCCTTATATCTCTCAAGAGTACCATCAGAATTATATTTCAAGGCATAAACCCATCTGCATCCTACTGCTTTCTTTTCATAAGGTCTATCAACAACCTCCCATGTTTTATTTTTCTCCAAGGCATTCATCTCATCTTGCATGGCTCGAGCCCAATTCTCATCTTTTAATGCTTCATATACTGATTTTGGGATTGAGATAGAATCTAGTGCTGAAATAAAGCTTTTGTGCTGCAAAGAAATGTTAGTAGAAGAGACAAAATGAGAGATAGGGTGTTGGGTACAAGATCTTTTCCCTTTTCTTAGGGCAATAGGTAAGTCATCAGAGGTACTGGGTAAGCTATCAGAAGCAACATGCAAATCATTAGAGGCAACAATATTAGGTTCAAAAATAGGAGAAGTAATAATATTAGGATCAGAAATCAGAGATTCAGGACTTACCAGTGGTTCAGACGATTGAGGTTGCTAGTGAAGCAGTGTGTGCTGCTTTCTCCTGTGATGTACCATCTCAGGTGTCACAATCCTCCGTTTTTCCGATGTATCAATGGGTCAGACACAGAAGAATCAGAAACAAGATGAAGAGGTGTAGGAGAAGACATGAGAGGTCCAGACTTAAAGATAGAAGGTGATGAGTCTACTGAAGAATTGCTCTCCCCCTGAAGATGAGGACTTGGGAAAAATGACTCAGATTCATGAAATGTGACATTCATTGAGACAAAGAATTTCCGACTAGCAGTATGATAACACTTGTAGCCTTTCTTATTAGGGGCATAACCAAGGAAGATAAATTTAAGAGCCCTAGGATTCAACTTACTGCAAAGATGTTTAAGAACGTGGACAAAGACAACACACCCAAACACTCGTGGTTGAAGACTCTGCATAGAGAGAACAAAGGGAAAGAATGAAGTCATTGAGTGAATAAGACTTAAATTGTCAAGGATCCAAGAGAGAAAGCTGCAATAAGAATGACATCTCTCCAGTAGCACTTGGGTACATGATTCTGAAAAAGTAAGGCACGAGTAACTTCAAGAAGATGACGATTCTTCCTCTCAGCAACTCCATTTTTTGAGGGGTGTCCCCACAAGTAAGTTCATGAATCATGCCCTGATCTTGGATGAATTTGAAAAGACGCTGATTGACATATTTGGTACCATTGTCGGATCTTAGTCTTTTAATTCTTTTACCAAATTGGGTCTCAATCATTTTATAAAATTGAAAGAAGAACTGTGGTACCTCAGATTTTTCATGCATTAAATAAACTCAGGTTACAAGAGTGCAATCATCAATGAAAGAAACAAACCATTTATGCCCAGAAGCATGAGGAACTTTAGAAGGACCACAAATATCATAATGAACAAGATCGAAAGGCTCAACATTCTTTTAATGGTACTAGAAGGAAAAGAGACACGATGGTGTTTAGCAAACTCACAAACATCACAATGAAAACACTCAACAGATTTAGACAAAAATAATGATGGAAATAAAGACTTAAGCAAACGAAATGGAGGATGCCCCAAGCGTTTATGATGGAGCCAAATCAAAGAGTTGGCAGTAGACTGAGACTGAGTCAATAATGTTTGATCCTTAGCATACTTTGCAGAAGATTCTAGCACCAGATAGTATAGACCACCTTGCTTCTTAGCACCCCCAATTGTCTTCGCCGTTGCGAGATCCTGAAAAACACAGAGTAGGGAAGAAAGTTACAGTGCAATTCAAATCTTTGGTAATTTTATGGATAGAAAGAAGATTAGTGGAGAGTTTGGGAACATAAAGAACATTTTGGAGATGTAAGGAAGGCTGTAAATATATGTTACCGGAACCCGCAACTGATGTGTGTGAACCATCAGCTACGACTATTGTATGGGTGCCAATAGTAAGGTTATAAGAAAGAAAAGAGTCAGCACAACAAACCATATGATTAGTAGTACCAGAATCGATAATCCAAGAATGTTTAAATCAGTACAAGAAGTAAGAAAAGAATGAGTAGTGGAGCTCATACCAGTCATAGCTAAAGCACTAGTACTAGTTGGCTTACTTAGAGAATCAAGCATAGTCCGAATCCGCTCCAACTTATTTCGGCGAATAGAAATAAATTATGAAGATGCACCATTTGAACCCACCATAAAGTTGAGGTGAAAATCACGCAGGCGCAAATCCAAATGATGTTTGACCGAAGAGAAAACACAGATCTGGAAAGAGGGGACAAAACCGAGCAGTTCTGTCCTGGAACAGTTTTTTTTTTTTTTGCATGAACAATACCTCGTGAATAATGTGCGATGAACAGTACCTCGTGAACAGTGCCACGATAGAAAAAAAATCAAACAAAGTTCCTCTCAGTCTAAAAGATCGCCGAATTTTTTTTTTTTCTGATGGCGGCTTGATGGCGGTGAGAGGCAAACAAATAGGGTTCGGCTTTGAAGGCGGCAGTCGCGGAAGCAGAACCCTCAGAATCGAGAGCTTTGATACCAAGTTGAAAAAAGAGATAATCTTATTGATAAAATTGTGTATTACATCTGTACAATTGCTCTCTATTTAGAGAGACTAAATAACCTAATGGGCTAAGCCCAAAGAAAATTACAGAATGGAAATAAATAAATAAAGAAATAAACAAATACAATTATTTACAACAATTCTATACTATTTTCTTGCTGCAAAATGTTAAAAAGAATATTAATATAACATTTGAATGAGTTTGTTGACTAGATACTCACAAACAAAGTGATAAGATTCAACGGGAAAGGAGGAGATAAAAATGACAAGAAAAACATAATATCTTATTATTAATGACTGATATCTGTATGGAATCAATGAAAACAATATAAAACGCAATAAAAGGGGAAAGAAACCTTGTTATATCATTTTTGAGAGGCTCATGCTCTTTTCCAACTCTCCATTATTACTAGAGCTAACAAGACGGGCAACTCACCCCACCTGCAACCAGCCAAAAAAGGCCAAACCGCCCCATCATATTTATGAAAAAAAGCTAAAAAAATTTAACCCGCCTCTTTTTATGGTTGGCTAGCGGATCAACCCACCTAAATTCCAATTCATTAAATTTATCTTTGAAAAATAGAACATATGTCAAAATGCACAACTCATGGAGTCAATAAGAATTGAAGGAGGAGTTAATGAAGACAACAACCATTCTATAAACGCATTTCAAATAGTGGTGGATGAAAAGAATAAGAATCTTAGAAGAACAATTTGGTAGGACATGAAACCAAGTGCAACTACATGTTGGCTATCTGCTATCCACTTGAAACTTTATTAAGATATAGCAAATGATAAGAAGGGTGGAAGCACTTCAAAGATTTAACATCTTGGGAACTTTACCGTTAAACCTTTGATTAGCAAAAGGAACATCTCGAACAAAAGCTACACGCCGTATTCCAATAAATCCATTTTTCCCAATTAATACCTTATCTAGTTGTCACAGGTTAGGGTTAGGGAAATGAAGATGAAACCACTTCCAATCAAGCCGGTTGTGATTTCTCGTTCTTCGTAAGCATTGGAAAATAGAAAGGGTTAATTGAAAGGGTTACTGAGTTAGGAAATATAAATTGCTTCAAGCCTCGAGGTCACGCCACAACCACAAAACAAGTAAATTGTAAATTTGTAATTTAAAAAAAAAAACTGTTGACATGTCAACCCCACCCCACCCCCCCCGGAAATGGGTTCAACCTGTTTTGACCATCACTTATGCGGCATGGGTTGGTGGGTTAGGATTTTCAACCATTGGTGGACCCAAGGGAGGGGTGTGCCTTGGCGGTTGGCCCTCCCTAAACTTAGATTTTCTTATTATAGGTATAAAATATTATTTTCGTAATAATAATAAATTATTAGTCCAAATAGAAAGCATTTTCCTCAAAAATACTTGAAATAATTAGCTCATTTTATCAATCCTAGGTCCATTGCAACTCAACCCGCCATGAGTAATGGGTTAGACAGGCTGACCCATTTTGCCAGCTCTTTTCTACCCACTCAATAGTCTGCCCCATGACCTCCCTATTCTCTCCTATTTATCACATTTTTTCCAGTCGTACGACTTGATAATATGGAAATATGAATATGTTATTGTATGTACAACTAATACAAAGGTGTACAATATAGAGATCCTAATGGACTTAAGGGAGAAGCCCAAAACCTCACCCAAATCTAACTCAAATCCTAATGAGATAAGAAAATGAATATTCACAGATAATAACATAAATATTTATTGATAATATTTCTAACACTTCCCCTCAAGCTGGCGCGTATATATCATATGCTCCAAGCTTGCTACATATGTAATCTATTCGTGCACTTCTATGAGCCTTGGTGAAAATATCTGCAAATTGATCATTGGAACTGACAATGCTGTCTTGATCTCTCTGACTGAACCTTTTCTCGAACGAAGTGACAGTTAATTTTTATGTGTTTGGTACTCTAATGAAAGACCAGGTTAGAGGATATGTGTAATGTAGGTTGATTGTCACAAATGAGTCTCATGGGCCATTGTTCACAGAGGCGTAATTCCTTAATCAATTGTCTTAACTAGATGAGCTCACATGCTGCAGTTCCCATTGCTCGATATTCAACCTTTGCACTTGACTTGACAATCACATTTTGCTTTTTTAGTCTTCTAAGAAATCAAATTTCCTCCAAAGAGAACACACCTCAGTATACCCCTTATTTGTGTACAAAATACCTCTTCTTAGTGCTCAGCTGCATCCCAATGAGAGTTACAAGGAGAGTCAAAGAATTAACTTGCCACACTAACTGCAAAAGAGATGTTCGATCTTGTCACAATAAGATAATTCAACTTTTCAACTAATCTGCGATAACGACCAGGGTCTGCCAATGGCTCCCCCTGTCCGGGTAAGAGCTTAACATTATGATCCATAGGTGAATCGATGAGCTTACACCCCAACATATTGGTATCCTTTAGGATATCCAAGCCATACTTTCTCTGAAAAATAGAAATGCCCTTCCTGGATTGTGCCACTTCCAAAGTTGTGAAAATGCCATTTCAAAATGTAGAAACAGACGTTTCTACGTTTTTGGACCTAAAATCATGTCGGAACGAAGGTAGAAACGGATTTTGGGTAGAAACACTTGAAAGGCCGAGTTGACTCGGTAAACTCAGTTGAATCGACGAGTTTACCGAGTTAACTCATTATTGGAAAAAAAAGAAAAAGAAGAAGAAAGGGGGTCCCTTTCTCATTTACCTGTGCACCAGAATCAGTGCCTAGTGCCACAATCCAGTCCCGTGTCTTCCCCAAACGCTTCGACGCCGCAGACACACGCGTGGATGTTGCCATGTGAGTACGACATCAGGTTCAAGATCTCCCTTATGTACTTCTCGCTCGTCTTCCAGATCGTGCTCGGAGCCATCGAAACTTGCTTTCGATCTAAGTATCGATGGTCTTAACTCAGCCATCATCTAGTTCATCATAATTTGATTGGCAGCAATTATATATTGATTTGTTTTCATAAGAGTTTCATTAGCCTGCCTACTAGTAGCTAGCTCCTGTTGCACACCAGCTAAAGCAGTAGCTATAGGATCAGGCTGACTGGAAGTGGCCCCAACAGTATTCCGAGATCTTAACAAAGTAGCTAATGTAGGATCTGTCTGATCGTCATCTGCTGCCGGAGGTCTCCTAGGAAGAACCATGACTCTGCACATGTTACACAAAGGAATGAGTTGATCAGGCCCACACTAAGTGGTTACACATGCATTATCACAGAAAATCCTAAAAGCCACTCATAACAACACATTTATTGCAATACATCAAGGAATTCCCTTTTCAAAACTGCTCTGATACCATAAAATGTAACGCCTCGTCTGCAGCCGGTTAATTAACATTCATATGATAGTAAGCGCAGCATGCTCAACTTAATTAATGCGGAAGCTAACTGAATAATTTTTGTTTTTCTTTTTCCTTATGTATTGAAAGCCTTTTTATTTCCATGGCCAAAATAAAACGGACAACATTTCCTCTGTATTTTGGACCTCTGGAGATAATTCCCACTATGATAATTTCAACCTGATTGACAGTTTAATATAACTCAGGCATATCACAGCATAGATAAAACATATTGCCCAGCCATCCATGGCCTAGGCTATCTCATAATCATACTGTCTCAAAATAATGTCCATGATGTTACTTATATAATTACATCAAATAAACAAAAGAGATGCAATTAAATAAGTAACATAGACCTAAGCATGCATAACTAACAACATATACAGACTATCGACATGGCATAGACATCTCCTATGTTCTCAAAAAAAAATATACATGGCACATACAACCCAAAATAAAGTATGTCAGGTACAAATCTAAATATCCGTAAGACCCTGACAATCATGTCAAGTAGTATCTCTCATCTGGCCTCTTGCCACGCGATGCCTCAGTACCATCAGCTCCTGTACCTGAAATGGTAATCCCCATAACGCGGGGTGAGATAATATAATTACCTCAGTAAGCTAGGGACCCTTGGAGGGCTCCTCCACCTCTAAGCTCACTTATGGTATAAACACAGTATAAAAATCCATGCATGCATCAGAATATGTATGACAATGCAGTGTGCAATAATATAATCCTACTGGCCAAAGAATATAACAAGTATGCATTACGCAAGGAAACACCGTCTTGCAACATACCGTATGAGGAAACACCGTCTCATACTATGCATAACGAAACACCATCTTATGCCTCACACAAGGAAACACCGTCTTGTGTGGCACACAAACATACATACATATACATGCAACATATAGCAAGTCATATCCACATACCATATAAAAGTACTATCCTCCCTCGGAGTCTGGTGGAACAAACGGGGGATTAACCCCAAGGACCAAAAGCTTACCTCGCAAGCAAAGTCCTCCAATAATTCTCGTGTCCACAGATTCACGATCTTTCACAAAGTCACAACCTAGTTCCAATATGTGAAGACAATCAGTATTCCTATATACCAGTCTACCACGTTAAATTTTCAAGACTACACATACAAGAAGCCTACACTTGATTTTTAGTCCAATTTATCAAAGTGTCCTAAATGGCGATTTCATAATTTTCCCTTTTACGGGAACCAATCCCAAACATATTTAGCAAAGAGACTCATCTACAAATCACCCTCCTACTACTCATACCATTTAATTTTCGAAATTGATCACTTACCCTCTTTGAAAATTTAGAGAAAAACTAGGTTTTTCACTCTAATGGTGCCACCAATGGGTCCTCTTCAACTATTGGGTCTCCTTGCTCAATCCTATACCATAAACATCAAGAAAACAACAAGATAACATATCAACATCTCCTTCAAATTCCTAATTTCGGATTACTATTCATTGTTGACCTAAGATTCATGAAAATTCTTGGAAATGTATGGAAAAGGGTGGAAACTTACCATGAATTGCCTTAGAATGCAAGAGGAAGCAAGCCCAAGCTCCAATGCACTCCAAAACTCCCAAAACTCCAAATTTATTCAAAATTTCGAAATGGGGAGAATGAGATATCTCTCAATAGGATGACTCCCAACTAAAACTAAGCTAGGGGTTTTGTAGAGGATGGAATTTGACACACTTTAGGCTTTGGAATTGATTGATTCCATCAATCCTAGGTCAAGTTATCAAGGATTGAAGTTCTCTCAAGCTTTCCTCTCTTTCTTTTCTTTTCTTTTGCTCACTGTCGTCGGCTTGTTGCGTGAAGGAAGAATAAGAATACGAAGGTTTTAATATGTTTCACGGTTAAGGAAATTCAACTGAGTAAGGACTTATTTATCCTGCTCACTTAACTCTCATTCTAACTTTACACGCTAGTCCAAAATATTTTTATGGTAATATTTATAATTTTACTTTTCACTTTCGGGTAACTTTATTTACCCGCATTTTTACTCCTTAACTGTCATTATAACTTATTTTTCACCAAAGGTGACTTTATTTCTTTTTCTTCTACTTTCCTTATAATTATTCTTCAATTTCATGATTAAAATCATTACTTCATAATTAAATCCAACACCATGTGAGGGTTATTATAACTATAAAATGTATAAAGAATGTAACTATAAATTGTGTAAAGAATGTAATTGAATAAAAAAGATAACTATAAACAAAATTGAACTAATTTCTGCTTTCGTTCCCAGCCATTACAATGGTGTTCCCACTCTAACAGAAGGTTCAGATTGTTTTAACAGTTCTTCGCGTTGTTATGTATATTAATCCTTCCTTAAAAAAGAGGAACAAAAAATTGTAGGAACAATTGGTTTTGTAGTTTGAAGCATTAAAGAAAAGTGTAGAAATTAAATTGAGCAATATTCGAGAACAACACAAGTGGAATGGAATGTGGAACGTCAGTTAATAGAAATGGAATGGATGCACTGATTCACTGCAAATCAGCTGTAGTCTAGACTCAAGACCTCATCGAACGGATTTATTTAGGTCACTTTTCATTGCCAACGTTGATTCCTCAAGCCCTTGGACTATTTGGTGAACGAAACCCCGCGTTCCCTCGCGGTTTCCTTCCCAACAATTACATAGAACCGAACCTTAATGAACTTGGTGGTTCCTTATTCCTAAAGCAACCAGTGATAGTGTTTCCACGCTCTTACCTTTCAACCAATGTTTTGCAGTCTGAAATCCCTTCCTACTGGAAGTTCCTTTCTCAGATTTGTTCAATTTCCATTGATAGAAGATATTAAGATACAAAATATTAGAAATCCATTAGATTAAGTAATTGAAATTTGATAACAGGGATTTACAACTTTAGGCATGGTTGAAAATACACGCAAAACTCCAATTACCTGAGATCCCATTACAAATCCAAGGTTCTGGCAATAGTTGCAATGAAGTCTCTGTCCGCGGCCACCCTATCCACGGCGGCGTCTGTGACCACGTCCTTTGTTCCAATTGGAATCATTGGCATGAGAGATGAAAGCAGTTGAATTGGTGGTTGGCACATGAGAAGTGTAAAGAACCAATTCAACCCAAAAGCTTAAGCTGGTGGTGATGCTGCATTAATGGTTTTATATATCTCAAACACGCCCCCTCACACGAGAGCCCATTAATGGTGGGTGAGGCTACATTGAAGGGTGAATGATGCATCAGGCCCAACCTACTTGTGCAAAGAAATTCCATAAGAGAAAGTGGGGGGCGGTGAGGATCGAATCCGTGACACCGATACTCTGATACCATGTAAAGAACCAATTCAACCCAAAAGTTTAAGCTGGTGGACGAGACTACATTAATGGTTTTATATATCTCTAACAAGAAGAAGCAAGAACGGGTGCGGGTGCTGTTTTATCTTTAAGGTTCAGCAGGCGCTGGAAAGTCTGTGACAGGCTAGGAGTCCCAGCACTGGTTAAAATATTCTCATGAACACTTTATAACTTCTTTGATAGACCGAAAATGTTTACAACCATAAAGATGCGCTCCACCTGCTTCTTGTATTCAGAGGCTCGAATGAAAAACTCCACCTAGCATGTTTTCCGATCTTTCATCAAGCGAATTCAACCTTTGGTGGCGGACAAGCTTTATGAGGCTCTCATGGAATTCCCATACGACGGACCGGTCATTACTTACCATGATGAATTTAAGAGGTTGGTAGATCCTATGAGGCACGGAGACAAGAAAGTTATATAAGGAATTTGGATGGCTGGCTTGAGAAACGACCTCCAAACAAAGTTGAAGGTACATTGCGTGATGTCACTCTCAGAGTTGATGGATCTGGCCCTAACATAGAAAAGAATTGTGACAACTAACCCGAAACCAGTATCCAAGACAAGTTGAGTTTTAATGTTTGGGTCACTAATGTAATTGGCTCGATAATGGGTCCTATCAAGAACAATCCTAATACTCGAAACTCTAGCGGCATGCTCAATATCACATCTCAAATAGTGAGCTTCACAACTAGGAACCCGAATTTCTTGAACAACAAAGCATAGGAAAGGTCTGGTAGCAACAACCAGAGAGGATTCTAAAGGTTATCTGCAGCAAAGATGAAGGAACGTCATGCGCAGGGTTAATGTTTCAATTGCGAAGAGCATTTTTGGCAATAAAATGATAGGCATGATGTTAATCGAAAGGAATAGATAAGAATGGAAAGAATATATAATATTGTATTATTCATGATTGATATCCATATGGAATTCCTTAAAATACTCACGGTCTAGTAAGCCACAAAAAAGAGGGAAAAAGCAATGTTCTAGAGCATTCAAGAGGCACCTAGTCTTTCCAAATTTCCAATTTCTACCCACTCAATAGTTTTCCCCATGACCTCTCTCTTTTCCCCCATTTATCAAGATTCCCCATTAATACAAAATCACCCATGATTGATACTTGTTTGAGATATATAAAACCATTAATGTAGCCTCACCCATTAGCTTAAGCTTTTGGTTTGAATTGGTTTTTTACATGGTATCAGAGCCTCATGTCACGGGTTCAATCCTCATTGTCTCCACTTTCTCTTGTGAAATTTTTTAGCACAGGTAGGTGGGCCTGTGCATTGTCCACCCTTCAAGCGTAGTGGGCTCTCGTGTAAGGGGGCGTATTAGAGATATATAAAACTATTAATTTAGCCTTACCCACTAGCTTAAACTTTTGAGTTACAGAATCACCCATAATGATTGATACCCATAATTAATTCGGAATCACCTATGATTAATATCTATGAATATGAAGTTATCCATAATGAATGTACCCATAATTAATACTGAAACACCCACAATAAAATCCCTCCACTTATTGTGCTCACTTATCATGGGAAGGGCTTAATCCCCTACGACCCTTTGTAGATTACACCTGCAGGTTTGGTGTATTTCTATCACAAAATTCTATCGAGTCCACCATTTTGCATTTTCTGATATCGTATTTTGGTTTAGGTTTTGCTGGGGTGGGTGTTTTGTCAAATGTTTTACACATTGTGTTAATTTATGTTCCTTTAAAATATAAGGACAACTCTTTTTTTACTGTTTTCATTCTTCTCATCCCAACTTGAATACATTGTTTTGCTTTTTTTCCAATTCTATGAATTGTTCGAAAAAATTAATGCATATGTACTTTGTTTAGATAGGAGGCATAGATATTTTGTGATGCAAAATGTGCCCCAGTGCATGCTAACATTCATGCTGCTCTATCCACGTTGGTTGTTAGCTTTGAATATAAAGGCTTTAGTCTTGTCGGTGAGCTGCATTATTACTTTTATTTGTTGCAGTTGGAACATATTTTGCTATCGGATAAGCATAAGATAGAGAAAGAACAAAATACTCAGCTTAGAAACCAAGTTGCTCAACTGTTACAGTTAGAACAAGATCAAAAATTGCAGATGCAGCAGCAAGATTCAACAATCGAAAGTTTGCAGGTTGGTCCTGTCGTATGCTAGTTTGCATAAAATATTCATAAGGAACTTCTTAAAGGTATAAAAATCCAATTTCTTAGTAATTTAATAACTGCAGTTTCCTGATAGAAAGTTAAAATGGTCTAACAAAATGCCAAAAAGGGATGTAATCTCTTTGGGTAGAATGAATGCACATGCGTTTTGTTTGCTGGGATACTTTATCTTACATACATATAAATTATAGTTGAGCCTTAAATTCTTCACAGTTGCTCGTTACCCTTAAATTCTTCTTACCTTTTGTTCTCGCTTGCTAGCTCTCTGAGCTGGAGTTTTGGTTTGCTAGTTATTGTATACATCCAATCCAATGTTGTGTGTGCCGTTGCTTCTGTGGCATGCTATCAAGTGCTATATATCATCAAATTTATGTATGTGCTGGTGGCCTTTCTAGTACAAAGCTGCAGGAGCACCACTTCAGCCACAATTTGGGTCACTGCACAGTTTTAATATATTTGCCCCATTATTGAGTAGTTTGAACATAATCAATTACACCCTTTGCTTTATTGTCTAAATTCAGTGCAAATAAATTGAGTTAAGCCTTAGTCCTAGATGTAATGATGTATGATATCATTTCTTCATGCATGCCAGATAATTTATATACACTTCTTTGTTGCTCTCTGATACAGGCTAAAATTAGAACCCTTGAAACTCAACTCAATGAAGCTCTTAGATCCAGCGAACCTAGGTCAACGTTTGTCTTACAGCCAGAGTCTGCAGCTCTATCCAATTCCAGACCAACTGGAGATGGCATGGACTCTTCTGCAGTAACCAAAAAACTAGAAGAGGAACTCAAGAAACGTGATGCTCTGATTGAGGTCTGCTGTACTTGACAATTTTGTATCTGATTGTAGTTTTTTTTTCCAAATTTTGTTTCCTATTAAATTGTGGTTATTATATTTTACTTCTTTGATCATCAAATTTTGCAGTTTTTTATATAGTTGAGCATAAACTTTCATAAAAACCATTAATGGCCATAACATTCTGTATGTCTTACTGATAATAATTAGTATACATATAGGAGCATACTTAAGTATGGGTGGACCTCCATCATTGAAAGAAACAATCAAGTCTGTTAGAATATATTAGATGTGATTAGATATGATTAGATGTGATTAGATATGATTAGATATGATTAGATTACTTCCTATCCGTAAATATTCTGATTGTATTAGGTCTGGGCCTTTCACTTAAGCCCATTAGGGTCTCTATATATTGTAACTCTCTGAATTAGATCAATACACAACATATTATTTTATATTCAAGTTGGTATCAGAGCTCTTTTGTTCTGGGAATTTTCGCTTCCGCTAAAACCCTAAGCTCACTGCATAGGCGTTCTCTCCTTCCTCTAACGTCGTGCGTCCCTCCGGCTTAGTTCTACACTGTTCACACGGTTTTTTTAAAAAAAAAATCACTGTTCATCGTCCGTACAGGATGCACTATTCACCGCCCGTACGATTTCACTGTTCACCGCGTCCGTACCGTTACTGTTCACCGTCCGTACAAAAATTGTTCACCCCGTCCGTACAGGTACTGTTCACGAAAAAAAAAAATTCTGTTTCAAATTTGGTCATCTCCTATATAATATTATGGCAGCAAATGATTCTGATCATTCGGAGGTCAATTCTCAACCTCATCCTGTCAAAAATTCTCCCAATATCATCTCTACCAATGCTGGGTCCATTACCTCTTCAAAATTGAAGGGTTCTGTTAATTACAAGAATTGGGCCACCTCTCTTGCTGCGAATATAGCTCAGCAGTCAGACAATGCATCATTTGGTTCAGTTTCTCTCTCACTTGCGGACTATGCTGCACTCCAAACTCTTCTCAAGAAGGCTTCTCCTCAGTCTCAGCCCTCCGCTCCATATACCGGTAATCCCGTTGCTTGTGTTTCTCAATCTACATCACTTGGCACTTGGATATTTGACTCAGGTGCTACCGATCATCTCTGTGGTAATAAGGAACTCTTTACATCTCTTACTTATTCTGATCATTTACCTTCATTTACCCTTGCTGATGGAACCAAAGCTCCAGTTCGTGGGATTGGACAAGCTCGTCCGACCTTTACCTTGGCCTTGACATCTGTTTATTACATTCCTGGCATCCCTTATAACTTAATTTCTATTAGTAAATTGATCCACTCCCTCACTTGCACCATTACTTTTTCAAACCATTCTGTTTCTGTGCAGGATCCGGGTACGGGGAAGATGATTGGAGTGGGTCGTGAGTCACGGGGGCTTTACTATCTAGAGGTGCCTCGTCCTTCAGTGGCATGCTCTCTCACAGAATCTCCACAACTTATCCACAGTCGCTTCGGTCATCCAAGTCTTTCAAAGTTGCAGAAGATGGTTCCTCTTTTATCTAGTCTTCAGTCTTTAGATTGTGTGTCATGTCAACAAGGGAAGCATACACGCTCCTCTTTTGCCAGTCGAGTCAATAAACGAGCTGATGCCCCTTTCTCTCTTGTTCATTCAGATATCTGGGGTTCAAGTCGTACCTTGTCTGTTTTAGGTATTTCGTTACCTTTATTGATGATTTCTCCCGTTGCACTTGGATTTATTTAATGAAAAACCGATCTGAGTTGTTTTCTATTTATCAAAAATTTTCTGCTGAAATTCATACTCAATTTGGTGCCTCTATTCATATTTTACGTAGTGATAATGCTAAGGAATATGTTTCTGTGGACTTTTCTAATTTCTTAGCCAAACATGGTACTTTACACCAAACTACTTGTCCTCACACTCCACAACAAAATGGAGTAGCTGAACGTAAGAATAGACATCTTATTGAGACTGCACGGACTCTTCTTATTCACATGCATGTTCCTCTTCACTTCTGGGCCGATGCAGTCCTTGCCTCTTGTTTTCTCATCAACTGTATGCCTTCATCTGTGCCTAATAATGACATTCCTTATAACTTATTGCTTCCATATGTTCCTCTCTATCCTCTATCCCCACATGTCTTTGGTTGTACCTATTTTGTTCATGATCTCACCCCTGGTAAGGACAAGTTAACATCTAAAGCCTTTAAATGTCTTTTTCTTGGTTATTCTCGTCTTCAAAAGGGTTATCGTTGTTATTCTCCCGATCTTAAGCGTTACTTAGTTTCCGCTGATGCACTTTTCTTGATCAACAACCCTTTAATTCTATCCCATCTCCGTTGTCACAGGTTGATCATGTTCTTCCTGTCCCTTTTCTTGACTTGTCTGTGCCAGCTGCAGGTGCTTCTATTCCAGATGAGCAACCTATTGCTTCTATACCTGCGGACCGTCCACTTCTCACCTATCAGCGTCGTAAAATTGTGCCTCCTGTCGACTCGACTCTTGCTGACTCATCGCCCATTGCTATTGATTCTTCCTCTCCGGATCCTTCACCAGAGGCTCTTCCCATTGCTCAAAGAAAAGGTACACGTACTACTCGTAATCCTTATCCTCTTTATACCTTTTTGAGCTATGACCGTCTTTCTTCACCTCATTTCACCTTTGTTTCTAGTCTTTCTTCTGTTTCTATTCCTAAGACCACAGGTGAAGCACTTTCCCATCTAGGGTGGCGCCATGCGATGCTTGATGAGATGACTGCCCTTCATTCCAATGGCACTTGGGACCTTGTTTCTGCTCCTCCACAGAAGTCTATATTTGGTTGTCGTTGGGTGTTTACTGTGAAAGTTGGACCTGATGGCCATGTCGATCGACTCAAGGCACGCCTAGTTGCAAAAGGTTTTACTCAAATCTTCGGCCTTGATTATAGCGATACATTCTCTCCGGTCGCTAAGATGGCGTCAGTTCGCCTATTTCTTGCTCTTGCTGCTGTTCGTCATTGGTCACTCCTTCAACTTGACATCAAAAATGCATTTCTTCATGGTGATTTACAAGAAGAAGTCTACATGGAGCAACCGCCTGGTTTTGTTGCTCAGGGGGAGTCTGGGAAGGTGTGTCGTCTTCGAAAATCCTTATATGGTCTCATGCAGTCTCCTCGAGCATTGTTCAGTCGCTTCAGTTTTGCTGTTCAGGCGTTTGGCTTAATTCGCAGTAAAGCTGACCATTCTGTATTTTATAGGATTGCTTCTCCTGACAAGTGCATCTATTTGTTAGTCTATGTTGACGACATCATTCTCACCGGAAGTGATCAAGACGGAATTCGTCAGTTAAAACAACATTTATTCAGTGTATTTCAAACAAAGGACCTTGGGAAGCTGCGTTACTTCTTGGGAATTGAGGTGGCGCAATCTAGACAGGGCATTTCTATTTGTCAAAGGAAGTATGCCTTGGATATCTTAGAAGAAACTGGTATGTTGGGGAGTAAACCAGTTGATACACCCATGGATCCTAATGTCAAGTTATTGCCCGGACAGGGGGAGCCGGTGTCTGATCCTGGACGTTATCGGAGGCTAATTGGGAAGCTCAATTATCTTACTGTGACTAGGCCAGATATTTCTTTTGCTGTTAATACGGCTAGTCAGTTCCTTGATTCCCCTTGTGATTCACATATTGGGATGCTGCTGTGAGGATCCTCCGATACATCAAAGGAGCACCAAGAAAAGGTTTGTTGTATTCGGATCAGGGAAATACAGAAATTTGTGGTTATTCAGATGCTGATTGGGCAGGATCACCCTCGGACAGGCGCTCTACTTCCGGTTATTGTGTCTTCTTTGGAGGAAACTTAATTTCGTGGAAGAGCAAGAAACAACCTGTTGTTTCTCGATCTAGTGCAGGAGCTGAGTATCGTGCAATGGCAAATACTACCTGCGAGTTAATCTGGTTAAAGCAGTTGATTCAGGAGCTTCATCTTTGTGAACAGAAACAACCCATGACACTCATCTGTGATAATCAAGCTGCGCTACATATATCCTCTAATCCTGTATTTCATGAGAGGACCAAACATATAGAAATTGATTGTCACTTCATTCGAGAAAAGATTCAGTCAGGAGAAATCAAGACAGCGTTCGTCAACTCTTCTGATCAACTAGCGGATGTCTTCACTAAAGCTCTTAGAGGTCCTCGGGTTGAATACATTTGTAACAAGCTTGATGCTCACAATATATACGCACCAGCTTGAGGGGGAGTGTTAGAATATATTAGATGTGATTAGATATGATTAGATGTGATTAGATATGATTAGATATGATTAGATATGATTAGATTACTTCCTATCCGTAAATATTCTGATTGTATTAGGTCTGGGCCTTTCACTTAAGCCCATTAGGGTCTCTATATATTGTAACTCCCTGAATTAGATCAATACACAACATATTATTTTATATTCAAGTAAGTCGAAAAAGAGGTTGAGCTGAAATGGGATAGATTTAGTAAATGGGCAAAAAAATCAAAAGCTAAACTTGCAAACAAGAAAAATCAGCTTAATTTCTGGTTTGCATCTTCAGATAACCTTTCTAATTTGTAGAAGATATACTCGGTCTAAAAGTTGCCAAGCCGTAAGTTAATATTTCTTTTGTTGAATTCTTTAGCTGTATTGAATTTTGATATGCCTAATATAGTTTTATATTGTTTTGGTGAGGAGCTCAATTTGATATTTGATGTTTTGCAGAGGTTGCATGAAGAAAATGAGAAATTGTTTGATAGATTAACTGAGAAAGCCTCTGTGGCTGTGTCGCCTAAGGTGGGAAAGTTTAGTTACATACCAGTAACTGTTTACAATCGTTGTGTAGAACTGTTATATATAAAAGGAATTATTGTTATCAACCTTTTTAAATTCCACTCTTTTTTTATTTTAAATTTTACATATCAAATTATGATATTTGATTAAAGGAAGTTCCACTGCACATGGTCCTGTTGTAGTCTTCTTCTGATGATTGGGCTTGCGTTACTAAGAACTTCAACAGAGTAGTTAAAAATGTCTTTATCTTGCACATAAATAATGTTTGAATGTGAACAACTTTTGATTTGTAAATTGGCTTCTGTCTTTCTTTTGATCAATCGTGGAATTAGCAACATATCGCAATACTGTCATAGATAACAAATACAAACTGTAATGTGACATTTATTTATATTGATAATCATGCTTCTGTGCTGTCTACGTGGTACTTGTGGCTTCCTAAAATTGGCACCTTATTTTCAGCTTTCAAGTCCATTATCTCGGGGATCAGTTAGTGTTCAATCTCGAGATATGGGAAGGTACATTTTATTCCATTTCTTGTATATTATGCAGTTGTGTTTTGTTTTCAAGAATATGATTTTGGATTTATTCTCATTGGTTTGACGTAGGAATGGTACCAGCAACAGTACAAAAACTCATTCTAGGGATGTTCTTCCTTCATCTTTGGCCATTGACAAGAATGATGGCACAGTTACAGTAGTTAAATCTGGCTCTGAAGTAGTTAAAACTACCCCAGCAGGTGAATATCTTACTGCTGCCCTGAATGACTTTGATCCAGATCGATATGAAGGGCATGCTGCCATTTCTGATGGTGCAAACAAGCTTTTGATGCTGGTATGCAAGTTTGCTGAAAATTGCTTTATTGTAATTTGTGGAGATATCTATTTTCCCGTTACACATTGAGCTGAGTCCTTTCTTGAGAGGAATGTCTAAATCCTCATCATACACGTAAACTTGAAAATTTAAGTATGCTCTAACCTCTTGCTAGTTACTCACTGGATAATATAGTGACTCCAATGCATTAAGAAGCTTTCAGGAAATTACACTCACAATGCTGGAGTTTAATGCTTATTACACGCGACATCCTTCTTATATGGGACATGCCACGAGCCTTTGTTGATTGAAACGGTGATAGCTTTCGATTTAATATATGGGTAACATATCTTGTTTACCCTCAAATAAAAATCCTATTCATGCTTACCCTGCCTCATAATTAAAAGCTTACATTTCCTGTTTGTAACTGTGTATATTTCTTCATTAATTACCAATGGGATGAGTTTTTTACAATATAACAAAGATAAAAAAGGTAAAAGAGTAAAACAACAAAGGCTATATGGGCTAAGGCCCATAACACTAATGTACAAGAAATTCCCACACTCCCCCTCAAGTTGGGAGATAAATATTTGATCATTCCCAACTTGTCTATTAAGTTATCAAAAACTGATCTGCGTAGACTCTTAGTAAGAATGTTTGCAGTTTGCTCTTTGGTAGGAAAATATGACATACACACACTCTCATCATCCAATTTCTCCTTGATGAAGTGACGATTAACCTCCACATGTTTTGTTCTGTCATAATGAACAATATTTTGAGAAATACTGACAGCAGCTTTGTTATCACAATACAACCTTAATGGTAGGGAATAAGAGATCTTCAGTTCATCTAAGAGTCTTCTTAACCAGACTCCCTCACAAACTTCATGAGCTAGTGCTTGGAATTTTGCCTCAGCACTACTCCTTGCAACCACTGTTTGCTACTTGCTTCTCCAAGTTGCTAAGTTTCCCCACACATAGGTGCAATAGCTTGAGGTTGACTTTCTGTCTACTGATGAACCATCCTAATGTGCATCAGTGTAGATTTCAATCATCTTATTGTACCCCTTTTTGAAAAACAATCCCCTTCCTGGTGTACTCTTGAGGTACCTTAGGATTCTATATACTGCTCCAAGATGTTTCTCTTTGGGTGAATGCATAATTTGGCTAACTATGCTTACTGCAAAAGCAATGTCAGGTCGAGTATGGGACAAGTAGATCAACCTTCCAACCAATCTCTAATACTGCTCCTTGTCCACCTCTTTCCCATCTTCAATACCCAACTTAATGTTGGGTTTTATAGGTGTTTCGGCTGGCTTGCATCCTAGCATGCCTGTCTCCTGAAGCAAATCTAAGATGAACTTCTTTTGAGAGATAGTGATCCTTGTCTTGCTTTGGGCTACTTCCATGCCAAGGAAATACTTTAGAACCCGAAGGTCCTTCAGTTCAAACTGACATGCTAGATTCTCCTTTAAGGAATCTAACTCCTCACGGTCATCACCAGTAATAATTATTTCTTCCACGTAGACTATAAGAATGGCAACTTTACCATCCTTAGAGTGTTTGTGGAAGAGTGTATGATCAGTTTGTTCTTGTAAGAAACCCTTCCTCTTAACTGCTTGAGTAAACTTATCGAACCATTCTCTAGGAGACTGTTTAAGTCCATAGAGAGACTTCTTTAGCTTACACACCAAGCTAGCTCCTTTTTTGAAACCAGGTGGTGGATCCGTATAGACTTCTTTATGTAGGTCACCATTCAAAAAAGCATTCTTTACATCCAGCTGTTGTAAGGGCCAATCCTGATTAGCAGCCAAGGATAGAAGAACTCCAATAGTGTTGAGTTTAGCAACAGGAGAAAAGGCTTCTTGATGCTGCACGTTTGAGTGTACCCTTTTGCAACCAGTCTGGCCTAATATCTATTGATGCTGCCATTTGCATTGAAATTAATGGTGTACACCTACTTGCAGCCAACTGGTTGCTTTCCTCTTGGTAATTCCACAATGTCCCAAGTGTTATTCCTTTCCAAAGCATCCATTTCTTCAATGACAGCCAACTTTCAATTTGGATCATCAAGGGCTTCTTGGATATTTTTTGGAATCTTCATACCATAGTAGCATAGTAGTTAAAAGCGGATTGCGGCCCGTTGCGGCCAACCCTGAAAAACGCTATAGCGGGTTGCGGTTGCGGAAATAGCGGAATGTATTAACATAACCTAGATACATCATACATATATATGCTAAAAAATAAAAATTAATCAATAATAATAATAAAGAATTGCTCCAAAACAAATAGGAATTCCAAGTAGCCTATTAAAAGATCTAAATATTGTCAATATCCAAAACATATTCCATTCCGTTTCCATATTCAAATGTCAAAAAGAACTAATCAGAATCTTCAATTCCATCATCACCAAAGTTTGTTTCAGCCTCACTGTCACTAGTTCTATATTATACAATTGTTCTGGCACATCTTCAAGTCCTTCTGTTTCTATAATGTACTTTCCTTTAGAGCTTGAAGGCAAAGTAGTGGACCTTGTCTGCTGTCTAGTGTAAACTATAGGTTCATCAACATTAGTTACATTTGCAATTACACCCCAGGTCAAGGTATCACCCTCAAATACAACTTCATTCTCATTATGTTCCCCATCTCCTCCCATATCTCCTATCAACCATTCATTGCTTTCATCAATACCATTTAGGAGAATAGGATCAATCAGATCACGACTGTCAAATCGGTGTTTAATAGTTTGGTTATATTTAATATAGACCAAGTCCTTCAACTTCTGACGCTCAAGTCTACTTCGCTTCTAGGAATGAATCTATTTGATAATTAATTAAAAAATATTAGTTTCACAATTCGTTATGAAGCTTTATAAAATAAAACCATTGAGCATATACTTACATGCTCAAAAATACTCCAACTGCGCTCACATCCTGAAGAGCTGCAAGTCAGACTCAATACTTTAATGGCAATTTTTTTCGGTGCTTTTGTTTGTGTTCCATATGTCCCCCACCATTGAACTGTAATACAAAATATAATAACTAAATAATATGACTAGTTAAATAAATTGTAATAATAAAAGCCTAAAGTGATCAAAAACTTACGAGGAGACACTTTATCCCTTTGTCTTTTGGCCGAGTCCATGCCAAAGAGACCCTGAGCTTTCTTATATAATTCCAATTCATCCATAACCTGGTCCATGTCATCCTCATTGGCAGTTAGTCTCTCGAAGCATTTTAAATAACCATTAACCACTTCTAAATCTTCATCAAGCTTTGGATTAGAATAAAAATATTGAGGGTTAAGATAATGCCCAGCTGCATGCAAAGGATGATGAAGTTGACAATCCCATCTTCTATCAATGATAGCCAAACTCTCTTTATACTTATCTTCCTTTCCAATTCCACGAAATGCATTTTGAATTGCTTCTTTGGCCCTATCCATTGCTTCATAAATGTAACCCATTGCTGGCTTGTTTTCATTATCAACCATCTTCAGCACACCCACAAGAGGCCCCATAGCCTTAAGACAATAAAGAACATCATTCCAAAAAGATGTACTGAGTACTATATCAGTTGCCCTTTTCCTCTTAGGGTCTTTGGTAGTCTTAGATTTTGACCACTCATTCGAAGTGAACATCCTTCGGAGGTTGTTTTTCTGCTTATACAATCTTTGTAATGTCAAGAATGTGGTGGAAAACCTTGTCACTCCATGCCTCACCAATTCTGTTTTGCTTGTGAACTTCCGCATAGTGTTCAATGCCAATGAAGGATTATAAATGAAACCTACTAGGTTGATGCCTCTTTTTATTGTCCTTTTTACTCGATCAAGCTTTCCAATGTCTTCTAGCATCAAGTCCAAGCAATGGGCAGCACATGGAGTCTAAAACAAATGACGTCTCTTCGCTTGTAAAAGTTTTCCTAACATCACAAGCATAAACTTAATTAAGAAAATGAGTCACGAATAAATTGAAATATTAACAATTGAATGAGGTTATTGTCTCTTACCAGCCAAAACATAATTTCTTCCGTTGTCGGTCACCACTTGAACAACATTTTGTTCACCAATCTCCATCATAAAAGTGTCCAGAAGTTCATGTAATTTCTCACCAGTCTTCATATACGAAGAAGCATCAACACTCTTGACAAACATAGTTCCTGATGGACAATTCACCGAGAAATTAATCAAAGTTCTACCCTTCTTATCTGTCCATCCGTCAGACATAATAGAACATCCATAGTTTACTCTCTCTATCTCATGCTCCTTCAGTAATTGCTTTGTATACTCTAACTCTTTTTGAAGGAGTGTATTTCTACATTCATAATAAGATGGAACCTTCAAATGAGGACCATAGTTCCCTATTGCTTTAACCATCAACCTAAACTTCTAGAGCGTACAACATTGAAAGGTATCCCATTCGTTACTAAAAACCTCTCAATATATTGAACTGTTCTTACTCTAGCTTCTTTATCACACACATCATTGATGCTTGTTTGCCTTTTCCCTAACTTGATGTTGTCTTCTGGTTTTTTCAAAAGAAGTAAGTCCATGGGACCTTTCACAGTCTTGCCTTTCTTGGTAGCAACAACAGAGGAATCACTATTGGGTGTTACTCCCTTTTTTCCAGTTCTAAGGTTATGGATTTCTTCCACATCTTCAAGCTCATCATCATCTTCTTGTAGCTCATTTAGGGAAGCATTCTTATCAGCTAGCTTCTTCTCATATGCTTCCTTCAAAGCATTTCTTACTTCTGGGGGTTTTTTCTTACATGGCTCTACTTCTCCATTTATCCCCATTTGGTGTAATTTAGCCTTGGTAATTCCACTTCTTGTTGTCTTCTGACAGAAGTCACGTCCCGTTTCTTTTGTTATTGATATCCTTTAAGGAATTCCATTGCCATGCTATATCACGATGAGGACCCGGGGGTTTAACCAAACAACAAGAAGGAGATTCTTGTGTGCTGTTGTTGGATGCCATCACTAGCTATATTTATTAATAGAGTAAAGGCAAACAAAAAATAAAATAGAAATCAGAAAAAAGCTAAAATAAATTTCAATATTTTTTTGTCGCCGGGACCACAAATCAGCAAAGGAAGGCAAAAAAGCTAATCTCAATTTCGTTATTTTTCTTTCTAGGGACCACAAATCATCCTTGTCAGCTTCAATATAATATATATCACTAGACGACATATCCATGGTAGTTAAAATCGGGATTCCACCTAAAATCGGAAGAGGACAAAAAATCGTAAAACGTAAAATCCTAACGTAAAAAAATCGTAAAAACGTAAAAGCGTTTGGAATTTTGATGAAATCGTTTTGACTAAAAGAAATCGTAAAATCGCAGATTTAAATCGGGATTTTAACTACCATGGACATACCAGTAATGATCTTTTTATTTTTTTGTCAGACAAAAAGATTAGGAGGCCAGCAAAGAAAATAGAAGGTCAAAAAAGAGAAGAAGGAGGAGGTCAAAAAGAAAACCAAAAAAAGGGGAAAAAGTCAGAAAAAAATCCAAAAAAAAATAACCTAGAAAATAAAATGAAAGTAGGACGCTAGAAAAAAAACAAAAAAATAAATAAATAAAGAACGTTACCTACGAAGAGAAAAGAGATGATTCCCAGTCAAAAGAGAAAGACATTCAGATGAATAAGAGAGGTAGAGAGGAGACGCTGTTGAATAATAATTTGTTGGTCACAAATATAAATATAAATATATATATATATCTTATAAGATGCAAAAATATATTATATATCTGATTGGATACAAAAATATCTTATATATCTTATAGGATACAAAAATAGAGAAGAGATGATTGTATATAAATATGACTCTGATAGGATATATTGATTTTATATTTATTTTATATATATATATCTGATAGGATACAAAAATGTGTCGGTTGTATATATCTGATTGTATATAAATATGGTGGAAAGATAGAGAAAGATGATTGTAGATAAATATGACTCTGATAGGATATATTGATATATATATCTCTGATAGGATAGAAAAATATGTCGGTAATATATATCTGATAGGATACAAAAATGTGTCGGTTATATATATGATTGTATATAAATATGGTGGAAAGGTAGAGAAGAGATGATTGTATGTAAATTTGACTCTTATAGGATATATATATATATATATATATATATATATAAATATCTGGTCGGATACAAAAATATGTCGGTTATATATATCTGATAGGACACATTTTTGTATCAGTCACAAATAATAATAATTTGTTGAATAATTTATTAATTATTTGTATATAACTTGTATCTTTAAGATTTTGAACAATATCTTTTGATATTTTTTTACCCATAACATATAAATCAGCTTTTGATTATATATCTTAATTCATAAAAAACAAATTACTTTTCAGTGTCATGCCCGAGTTACTCAGAAGAGAGAGAGAGCTCTCCATTTTATAAAATAAAAGTCTTGGGAAATAATATTATAATAAATATCAGATTCAAAATGAATTGTACAAGTCACGTGGTCTTCTTTCTCGTCTCCGTCTTTATAACGCAGAAGAGAGAGAGCTCCATTTAAAAACGCAGAAGAGAGAGAGAGCTCCATTTTAGCCGCGATTTTTGCCAAAACTGACGCAATTTCCTCCGCTATTACGGCCGCTAAAGACGCGATCTCTTTCCGGCGCGGCGCGGAGCTATTTCTTGCGGTCGACCACCGCAACCCGCAAACGGTGCGGGTAGCGCCGCTTTTAACTACTATGCTTCATACTATCCATGACAGTGTTGAAGGCACGAAAACCTGGAGATAATCTATCGTAGGAGACATTGAGAAATGGGATATGAAATACAATATGCGAATCATGAAGATCGATTTATGTGATAGTTATCTGTGTTGCTGTTATTAATTTGAATTTAATAATTAGTTAGATTTGTTTTTAGTTTGTTTCGTTTGTTTTTTAGAGCTTATTTTATCAAATTGTTAATTAGGATTCTGTTTTCTATTTGTTAGGATTTTATTTTATTTTCTGAAGATATGATGACTAAGTTAGTTGTAAAGTCATCTATCTATATAACAGTGTATTCATCATTCATATTGAATTAAGGAGAAAAAAAAAGAGAACGGTTCTCAAATTCCAAAAAAACCTTCTTTAACAAGATCTGGGTCCTTTCCTGAGAGCAATTGACAAATGTAAATCCTCGTAGGAACGTGGACTCGGGTTTTGGAACTAGAAGCCAAAGTGGAATCCAGGCTGTGCAAAGATTTTAGATTATTTACAATTTGAAGAGGCTGTCTTCGACTATAAACCAACAATTGTTTTTGCTGATTATTGTCTCCATCTCTTTTCAACTGCTCATCTCCCTCTATTTCCAATTGTGGTGAGTTCTGTAATGTAGGGATGAGGTAAAACTGCGGGTTCCCATGACTGGTCTTCATCTAGAAGCTCCCCTTGAACTGAAGGCTGGGAAAAGAAAGATTGAATCTCAAAGAAAGTGACATTCATAGAGACAAACACCTTTCAGAGAGATGGGGACTGACATTTATATCCCTTTTGAGTAGGAGAGTATCCAATGAAGACACACTTGTGTGATTTAGGATCAAGTTTGGATCGTTGGTGTGATGGAACATAGACAAACACAACACACCAAACAATTTTGGAGGAATATGCATGGCGAACATAATAGCACGAGGAACTTCCAGAAGGTGCCTATTTTTTCTCTCGGCTACCCCGTTGTATTGAGGAGTATTAGGACATGAACTCTAATGAAGGATGCCATGATAAGACAAGTATTCTCCAAGGACGAAATTAAAGTATTCTTTACCATTGTCCATCCGAAGAATTTTTATAGAGGTGCCAAATTGGTTTTGAACCATGGCATGAAACTTTTTGAAAACTTGTGCAGTATCAGGCTTTTCTTTGAGAAGGTAAACCCAACTCACTCAAAAATGGTCATCAATGAATGTTATAAACCATCTCGAGTCAGAAATATTTTTTACACGAGATGAACCTCATATGTCACCGTGAATAAGAGTAAACATGGAGAATTTTTTATATTTTTTAATGGGATGTGATACATGAGGATGTTTTGCTAACTGACAGATATCACAAGAAAAGACTAGATTTTTCATTGAAAACAATTTTTGAAGATAATGAAAATTTGGGTGGCCTAACCTATGATGCCACAATATTACATCATAACCATAATTGGAAACAAAAAAAAGATCATTTTCACCAAAAGTAGCTTGATTCTCCACATGATCAGATCCCTAAAAAATGTAAGTCCTCCGTCTTCTTTAGCACTGCCAATCATCCTTTCTGATTCCTGTTCTTGAAAAAACAACCATGAATTGAATATTTAACAACACAATTAAGCTCTGTTATTAGCTTACTAACAGAAATGAGATTGCATGCTAAATTAGGAACATGGAGAACAGAATGTAACACAATCTTCTCGGAGAGTTTGATTGACCTATTCCCTGCAACTTTAGAATAACTTCTATCCGCTATTTTTACCCGAGAGTTCCTATAGCATGGATTATAGGAATCGAACAATGTTGGATTACCTGTCATGTGATCAGAGCCCCCGAAGTCAAGTACCTAACAAGTACTACCATCGATATGAAACACATTACCTTGTTTAGCTACATTGCTAGATGCCATACTGGATTCAGAACTAGCAGACGTATTCAAAAGCCTTTGTAGTTGATCAAATTGAGTCTTGCTTAGGAAAACACCACTTGAATCACCTGGGGCTCGGTTGTCTTCTGCCTTATCTTCAACAGAAGCCTGATAGCCACGACTCTTGCTTCTTCTTTTAGGCTTCCAACTTGCTGGCTTTCCATGAATATCCCAACAAGTGTCATGTGTATGACCCTCTTTATTGCAATGAATACACAATGGTATACCTATCCCTTTCTGATCTTTAAAGGCACGATCTGGGTTACCCTTGACGGCTAAGGTAGATACATAAGCAATCTTCTTCACATCCACTGACAATTCCTCTCCTAACATGATACGCATCCTACTAGCTTCCCTTTGAACTTCAGCAAAGGCGTCATCAAGTAAAGGTAATGGTCGCTTTCCTAGAACACGTCCTCTGACCTCATCAGCTAGGAACTCATAAAGTCTCTCCTTCTCCATATGTTTCTGAAACTTGGTGTCAGCTTCCAAACCTCCAAGATCAGTCTTACAGTGGAGATGAAGTTCATGCCACAAATTTTGCAATAGTATAGTATTCAGTGACAGACATGCCCCCTTGACGTAACTCTTTTAGTTTATTCTTGATCTCAAAGACTTGGGACCTATTTTCTAGGTCTGAATAATTCTTTTTTAAAGCATCCCAAATCTTCGTAGCCGTCTTAAGGAACAAATAAGTGCGGCTAATTTGAGGTTCCATAGAATTAGTCAGCCAAGCCATGACAATAGAGTTGTTGATCTCTTAATCTACTTATTTTGGATCATCTTCAGGAGGTTCTTTAATCTTTCCCGTGAGATAAACCCACCTTGCCCCTTCCTCTAATAACCAATTGGACTGATTGAGACCATCAAAGGAAGTTTTTTCCATTCAACTTGTGATTACTTATCTGATGGGACTGATTTTCACCATATGCCTGCTAGTTGGAAGCTGAAGACGTAGTGGTAGAGCCAATGGAGGAAGCCATGAGAGAAGACTAAGGTTATCTAGAAAAAAATTGTCTCTAGTCACAGATTTGGACCAGGAAACAAATAGAAGAGAAGAAGACGAATCCAATGAGACAAATCCGAAGCTGACTGGAAGTCTGTAGGGTGGTGCGTGGATGACACGCGCCGAATAGGGTCGCGCATGGGATGTCACTCTCTAGCTTGTTTCTGGTGTGTGGAGGGGCGGATGCTCGTGGGCCTTCTTGGAACCTTGTAGATTGGCTTGTTCTGATTCTATTGGTGTATGTTTTGGCCAGAAAAGTCGCTGGAAAAATTTTCCGGCGACGGTAGACGATGGCTGACGATGGTGGAAGGCTTGGATTCGACTGGTTTTGGCCTTCTACAGTGACTAGCAGCCTTACTTTGCGGTTGGGGCTTTGTAGGAAGTGAAAACAGCCTTAATAATGGCTGGACTTTGAGTTTTCTGGCGATGTGCCGCCGGTTTGATGTGACTTTGAGAAAACAACCTTTACCACACAATTCTTGATACTGTGTTTGTAACTGTATATTTCTACATTAATTACCAATGGCATGAGTTTTTTTACAATATAACAAAGATAAAAAAGTTAAAAGAGTAAAACAACAAAGGCTATTTACCAAAAAAATAAAAACAACAAAGGCTATATGGGTTAAGGCCCATAACACTAAGTTACAAGAAATTCCCGCATTTCCATCTCCAACTTTGTGCCTCAAACACAACACCATGCCACAACCCAAGACCCAAGCCTCACTGACCCCTACTACAATGTATTCCTTCACACAAACCATGTAAAATTCCACCAAGTTCCCTCTACCTTCGCCCACTAACAACCCTTCACGAAATTGTGAGTTTGACTTTTAGCTGCCATAATCTGGGAATTTGACAATGCGTGATCTCAATTCAGTTTGAAAGTGAATGGAAGCTTATAGTTTTCTGATTTTTTCCTTCTCAATTTGCAGCAATTTCCCCCCTTAATTATATAAGAATATATTATTAAAGGGAAAAAAACATCCTTGTTGAGACAACAAAAAATCCTCATGAGTAAGAATAACAAAAGACAAAAGCAAGCTAAAGCGGCTCAAAAATTCTGCAAAGTGGTCCAAACACTTTGCAAATTAGTAATATAAATTGACTTGTAACAACCATGTACTGAGCATCAAAGAGAGATTGTACATACAATTCTATACATAACAAATGTAAGGATAAAGAGACCAATTCCAATTCAGTGATGTTGATTGCTCAGCCTCAATAAAATGCTTGAACCAGTTCCAATACTGACTGCATGTCAATATTTATTTCAGGCTAGAATTTTTTGAGCATATTTCAAAATGGTTGCAGGTTCTGGCAGCTGTTATCAAAGCTGGTGCCTCTAGAGAACATGAGATACTTGCTGAAATTAGGGAAGCTGTTTTCTCTTTTATTAGGAAGATGGAACCAAAGCGAGTAATGGACACCATGCTTGTTTCCCGAGTTAGAGTTCTGTATATAAGATCTTTGCTCGCAAGATCCCCAGAGTTGCAACCAATTAAGGTAATAATAAATAGAGGTTATTGGATTTATCTTTTTTTTTTTAAAAAAAAGAATGTTCTAATAAGGTTTTCATTGTGTATCTCGTGGTGTTTTATTTAGTCTAGTGGCATACCTTTTGTTAATTTGGTAAGTCTTGCTCATTGAATTGGAAGGTCTTGCCAGTTGAGTGCTTTCTTGAGAAGGCGAATAGTGGGTTCAGTAGAACTTCCAGCCGAGCGAATAGTCCTCCAAGGTCTCCTGTGCAATATGTTGATATGCAGATCCAGCCATTTAAAGTGAATCTAAAGCCAGAAAAGAAGTCCAAATTTTCATCTGTTGTCTTGAAGATACGCGGGATAGATCAGGTAGCTGCTAATGCCTGTTAATCTATTATTATATAATCTTTCTTTATGCTGTATACACTAACACACGGAAGAGTTCAGTTAAGGAGGAATAGAAAACTATTGAGGAAGGATATAGTAGTTTCTCCTTGACTTCTTTTTGAACTTTTGAACATTATAAATTGTACCATTTCTTGGTGTCCCTATCTTCTATTATCATCTTAATAACTGGATGAGCAATGAAGGTTGGGCAAGTTAACCTTTATTAAACTTATAAGTTTCGATGAAGACATGACGTTCATTCTTTTATTTTTGGGTTCCTTTTGTGTCTTATTTCTTTTCTGGCCCACACCTAACAAAACATTTTCATTGTTTGAACTTAGGTTTCATATAGATTGTTCGTTATGCCTTAATCTCTTTGCAATTTAAAATAAACTGCACAGGACTTCTGGAGACAGCAAGTAACTGGTGGAAAGCTTAGGGAAATTACTGATGAAGCCAAAAGTTTTGCAATTGGGAACAAGGCTCTTGCTGCACTCTTTGTACATACTCCAGCAGGTGAGCTGCAGCGCCAAATTAGATCCTGGCTTGCAGAAAACTTTGACTTTCTATCGGTTACTGTAAATGATGCATCGGGGGATTCAACTGGTCAGTTGGAACTTCTCTCAACTGCAATTATGGATGGTTGGATGGCTGGACTTGGTGCTGCACTGCCTCCCCACACTGATGCCCTTGGCCAGCTATTATTTGAATATTCGAAACATGTCTATACTTCTCAACTTCAGCACTTGAAGGTATTCCTCTTGTTAGATCCACCTAGAGTGACTTATAATTGTGTACCTCAAGTTCTTGATTTCTCGAAGAAGCCTTGTTTGCCTCCGGACATTGTTGAGAGATGGTACTCTTAAAAGCTATGTTCATCACCTTCATACAATAACAATAATCTAAACATAATAAACTGAGTCCAGCTACTTCATGTGGCATCTATTATGGGATAAAGTTCTTTTCATAGCTTCTTTATGGTATTTAGCTAATGGTTACTTCGTAGGAGTTGCTTTTGTAGAAAACTGCTTATGTAAAGAGATGGTGAGATTACTTAATTGAGGAGTTTTCTGCTTAGCTGTTTTTGTGTGTGTGTGTGTTAATTTTATAAGGATATCATATCCTCTGCTTTACCTTGACTGGGTATGCTAGTTTGAATAAAAGTTACTATTTATGTAGTACCGACACTTCAAAAAACCTGAAGTGTTGGTGTTGGACACTTAGATACGCTCCTACATGGTGTCCGACACATGATCAACATTCCCGACACGTTGACCAATCTGACATGCGAATTTGACCGTGTCACAAGTTCAAATGGAATTTTTGTAATAAAATTAAAATTTTCAAAAAAATTAAATATATTAATAAAATTATAATTTTGAAAAAATATAATTATTTAAAAAAAAATTAAAAACTTTCACTTTTTCCCTTCCCATCCACGACAAGTCGACAACTCATTCTACCCTCAAAATTAAAAACACAAGTTACAAAATCTTAACTCATAAGGTGGTGCTTAGTATTCTGATATTTATACATGAAGAAATAAATAGAACTTGTATTTACAAGAATTTTAACTATTTCCTAGGACCCTATTGATTCGTGTTGAGATATATAGTCCCACATTTGTTGTATGTGCAACTAATGTGGAGTTTATAAGGCCGTGGACACTCCCACCCTTTGAGCTAGCTTTTGGGGTGGTGTATCCCAAGGTTCTTTACATGGTATCAGAGCCTCGCCGTCCCCCACTTTCTCTTGTGGAGTTTCTTAGCGCAGGTAGACTGGACCTGTTGCATTGTCCACTCTTCAAGCCCAATGGGCTCTCGTGTGAGGGGGCGTGTTGAGATATATATAGTCCCACATTGGTTGTATGTGCAACTAATGTGGAGTTTATAAGGCCTTGGGCACTCCCACCCTTTGAGCTAGCTTTTGGGGTGGTGTATCCCAAGGTTCTTTACAATTCCAATGCTACATTAAATCCTAGATTCTCCAATGCTATATCAATTACTGTTTCACTTCCCAATAACTATTGTTGGTCATTCCCAAGTGTAGAAACAGCTCAGGAACCTATCTCCAACAGTTACTTTCTATTAGATTTGTTTATTACAAGATGTTACTCTTTTATTTTCTTTAAACTTTTTGAATTAAAATTTCATTAGAAGGCATGAATAGGGCAGGTTCAACCTAAATTATTTATAAATACACAACTGTTTGCCAAAGAGATTTACTTGCTTGCTCCAGAGTTATTTTCAAATGTGTTACTTTGCTTGCTCCATGTTAATTAATTTTTGAGAAATTCTTTCCTACTAGTTTTCCTGATATAAGAATATTGCTTCAAGCTTTTTACGGAATATGAAGCCTTTTATTCTAAATTCCGATTAGTAATTTCTATGAACTATAGTTCAACTTTTCAACTAGTCGGCGGTAACGACCAGGGTCTGCCAATGGCTCCCCTTGTCCAAGTAATAACTTAATATTAGGATCCATAGTTGTATCAATGGGTTTACATCCCAACATACCAGTCTCATCTAAGATATCCAGTGCATACTTCCTCTGACAAATGGAAATGCCCTGCCTAGACTGTGCTACTTCGATTTCTAAGAAATATCGAAGTCTGCCAAGATCTTTGGTCTGAAACTGATTGAATAAGTACTTCTAACTGATCAATCCCAGCTTGATCGCTGCCAGTAATAATAATGTCATCAACATAGACCAAGAGATAGATGCACTGGCCAGAAGAGCTATGTCGATAGAAGACAAAATGATCTGCTTTACTTCGGGTTAAACCGAAGGATTGAACAACGGAACTGAAGCGACTAAACCAGGCCCGAGGAGACTACTTCAGGCCATATAAAGATTTATGAAGCTTGCATACCATGCCAGAACTCTCCCCCTGAGCAACAAAACTTGGTGGTTGCTCCATATATACTTCCTCCTGCAAGTCACCATGTAAGAAGGCATTTTTGATATCAAGCTGAATAAGAGGCCAATGATGAATGGCAGCAAGTGCAAGAAACAGACGAAAAGAGGCCATCTTGGCAACAGGAGAAAAAGTATCCTCATAGTCAAGACCAAAAATCTGAGTGTATCCTTTAGCCACTAATCGAGCTTTGAGGCGATCAATAGTGCCATCAGGACCAACTTTGATTGTGAATACCCATTGACACCGTCAATCTACTTCCCAGGAGGAGCACGAACAAGATTCCATGTGCCATTGGAGTGAAGTGCTTGCATTTCATCAATCATCACCTGACTCCAACCTGGATGAGAAAGTGCTTCACCTGTGGTTTTAGGAATGGAAATAGACGAAATACTAGAAACAAAAGTAAAATGTGGTGAAGAAAGTTTATCATAACTCAAGAAACTGTAAAGTGGATGAGGGTTGCGAGTGGATCGAATACCTTTACGAAGAGCAATGAGAGTAATCTCTGATGGAGGATCCAAAGGGGAAGAGTCGACAAGAGAAGATGATGAGTCAACAAGGGTCAAGTCCGCAGGAGGCGCAGTCTGACGACGTTGATAGGTGAGAAAAGGGCAATCCTCTGGGATGGAGGCAAGAGGTTGCTCCTCTGGGATAGAGTCACCTGTAGCTGGTAAAGATAAGTCAAGAAAAGGAACAGGAAGAACCTGATCAACCTGTGATATCTGAGACGGGATAGAATGAAAAGGTTGTTGATTAAGAAAAGTGACATCAGCAGAGACAATATAACGCTTGAGGTCAGGAGAATAACAACGATACCCTTTTTGAAAACGAGTATATCCCAGAAAAATACACTTGAAGGCTTTGGATGTTAATTTGTCTTTTCCTAGAGTAAGATCGTGAACAAAGCAAGTACATCCAAATATATGTGGAGGTAGAGGATAGGAATGTGCTCCTGGAAATAATACACTATGTGGAACTTCATTATTTAGCACAGAGGAAGGCATGCGATTGATGAGAAAGCAAGAGGTGATAATAGCATCTTCCCAAAAACAGAGTGGAACATTCATATGAATTAGAAGGGTACGTGCAGTTTCATCCAGATGTCTATTTTTACGTTCAACCACTCCATTTTGTTGTGGAGAGTGTGGACAGGTGGTCTGGTGTATCGTTCCATGTTTTTCCAAAAAATTAGAAAAATCAAGAGAGACATACTCTTTTGCATTATCACTACGCAATATCTTAATAGAAGCACCAAATTGAGTATTTATTTCAGCATAAATTTTTGATAAATTGAAAATAATTCAGAACGGTTTTTCATTAAATAAAACCAAGTACAACGAGAGAAATCATTAATAAAAGGTTACAAAATACTGAAAACCCAAAACAGACAAAGTTCGATTTGGACCCCAAATATCAGAATTATTGAAAAGAAGTTTTTGTATATTGATATTGAATAAATTACATGAGTGAGTATTTATACAAGAAAGAATCGCTAAGAATGACTAAGCGATGACTAATCAATCCTATCACAATCCTAATCACACTCAATTCTAATCAATCACAATTAATCCTAATCAATCATAATCAATCATAATCAATCCTAATTAATAGGAAATAAAAACGGAAACATGTTTGAATTCTAATTTTCTATACTCCCCCTCAAGTTGGGAGGTAAATATTGATCATTCCCAACTTGCCAATCAAGTCTTCGAATGCTGGACGGTGTAGGCCCTTGGTAAGGACATCTGCCGTTTGCTCTTTGGTTGGAACATATATCAAATGCACACTTCCATCATCTAATTTTTCTTTGATGAAGTGACGATCAACTTCCACGTGCTTTGTTCGATCATGATGCACAGGATTTTGAGCAATGCTAACAGCTGCCTTGTTGTCACAATATAGTTTTATTGGTAGGGAATATGAAATCTTCAACTCTTGAAGAAGTCTTCTCAACCAGATTCCTTCACAAACTCCAAGAGCTAAAGCTCGAAATTCTGCTTCAGCACTACTTCTTGCAACCACTGTTTGCTTTTTGCTTCTCCAAGTAACAAGATTTCCCCACACATAGGTGCAATAGCCTGAGGTAGATCTTCTTTCTACTGATGAGCCTGCCCAATCTGCATCAGTGTAGATTTCAATTGTCCTTTTATACCCCCTTTTAAAGAATAATCCTCTTCCTGGAGTATTCTTGAGGTATCTAAGCACCCTATAGACTGCACTAAGATGCTTCTCCTTGGGTGAGTGCATGAATTGACTAATCATACTCACCGCAAAGGCAATGTCAGGACGCGTATGAGATAAGTAGATTAGTTTACCAACCAATCGCTGATATTGTTCTTTATCCACCTCATTCCCATCTTCAATACCTAACTTGGTATTAGGTTCCACAGGTGTCTCAGCAGGTTTACACCCTAACATTCCTGTTTCCAACAAAAGATCTAGAACATATTTCTTTTGTGTTAGAGTGATGCCTGTTTTGCTCCTAGCAACTTCCATACCAAGGAAATATTTGAGAGTGCCAAGGTCTGAGTTCAAATTGAGCTGCTAGAAATTTCTTCAAGGTGTTCAATTCCTCAATATCATCACCTGTAAGAATTATATCATCTACATATACAATAAGAATAGCAATTTTACCATCCTTAGAGTGTTTGTGGAAGAGAGTATGATCAGTCTGTGCTTGAATGAAGCCTCTTCTTTTGACTGCTTGTGTGAATTTGTCGAACCATTCTCTGGGAGACTGTTTCAATCCATATAGAGACTTTTTTAGTTTACACACTGATCTATTTCCCTTTTCAAAACCAGGTGGAGGATCCATATAGACTTCTTCATGTAAGTCACCATTTAGGAATGCATTCTTCACATCTAACTGTTGCAGAGGCCAATCTAGATTGGCAGCAAGTGATAAGAGAACTCGGATGGTATTGACTTTAGCAACCGGAGCAAAAGTCTCATGATAATCTATCCCATGAGTCTGAGTGAAACCCTTTGCAACCAATCTTGCCTTGTATCTGTTGATGCTATTATCTGCATTGAATTTTATTGTAAACACCCATTTGCATCCTACTGCCTTTTTTCCTTTGGGTAGGGTCACTATCTCCCAAGTTCCATTTCTTTCTAAAGCATTCATTTCTTCAAAGACAGCATCCCTCCATTTTTTATCATTGAAAGCCTCATGTATATTTCTCGGTATCTTTGTACTATCCAACATAGTATTGAAAGCACGAAACCCTAGGGACAACTTTCCATATGAAATATGATTAGAAATAGGATGAGTAGTACAAGATCGAGTACCTTTTCTGAGAGCAATGGGCAAGTGTAGATCATTTTCACCATGACACTCAAGTATTGGGGTGCTGGAACTAGAACATGGTTCAGAATCCTGGCAGTGTAGAGGCTCTGGGTTATTCACACTTTGAGGAGGCTTTCGCCTGCTATAAACTTGTCCCCATTTTGAGGAGGCTCCTGATAGTGAGGATTCTGTAGCTCCCCCTGTTTCCAAAAGTAGAGGTAATACTGTGGCATTAATAGGTTCCCATGACTGATCTTCATCTACTCCTATAGACTCCCCCTGAAGAGAAGTCGAGGGGAAGAAAGGGTCATTCTCAGAAAAAGTGACATCCATAGAGACAAAGACCTTACGAAGAGAGGGTGAATAACACTTATAGCCACGTTGAGTAGGAGAATAACCAATAAAGACACACTGGAGAGACTTAGGATCAAGCTTAGACCGTTGATGGGAGGGAATATGGACAAATACAACACAACCAAATAACTTGAGAGGTAAGGAGGAGACACCTCGGAAGGAAGGGAAGATACGAACAAGACTAGAAAGAGGAGACTGAAATTTCAGAATGCGAGATGGCATTCAATTTATCAGATACGAGGCAGTGAGAACTGCCTCTCCCCAAAGATATTTAGGAACACTCGTGGTAAACATAAGAGCCCGAGCAACTTCAAGGAGATGTCGGTTTTTTCTTTCCGCAACTCCGTTTTGTTGGGGTGTGTCAGGACACGAGCTTTGGTGAAGGATGCCATGTTGGGAAAGATATTCTCCAAGAATAGAGTTAAAATACTCTTTGCCATTATCTGTACGAAGAATTTGTATAGCAACTTGGAATTGGGTTTGAACCATGGCATGAAATTTTTTAAACACGGATGCAGCATCGGACTTATCCTTTAGAAGATACACCCAACAAACTCGAGAATGGTCATCAATGAAGGTAATGAACCATCGAGTACCTGAAATATTTTTAACACGGGCTGGACCCCATATGTCGCTATGAATTAAGGAAAATGGGGAAGAGTCATGGTGAACTTTAGAAGGATAATGAGCACGAGTATGCTTGACAAGTTGACAAATATCACAAGAAAACAAACTTGGACTTTTATTAATAAATAAGTTTGGCAACAACTTCTGAAGATAAATAAAATTTGGATGGCCTAGCCTACGATGCCACAACATAACATCATTACATGAATCAAAAGGAAACATAGAGTTTTTTTCTACGAAAACAGCTTCATGAGTCACATCCTCCTCAAAGTAGTAAAGTCCACCATCCTCTCTAGCACTGCCAATCATCCTCTCCGAGTCCTGTTCCTGAAAAACACAACCATGTGGAAAGAATTTAGCAAAGCAATGCAACTCAGAGGTGAGCTTGCTAATGGAAATGAGATTACAAGTCAGAGAAGGAACATAAAGAACTGATGTCAAAGTAATCAGCTCAGAAAGTTTAATGGTTCCGTGTCCCGCAATCTGGGAAAAACTGCCATCGGCGATCTTGACCCGAGAAGGTTCAGAATATGGAGTGTATGAACAAAACAAGCCAAGATTACCTGTCATATGATCAGAGGCTCCAGAATCAAGGATCCAATGATTTTGACTATCAACATGGAAAGTTGTACCTTGCTGGACCACATGACTAGTGGCCTTAGGAGGTTGCTCGTGGTAATAAAAAGAGTGTTTTGAGGAAGCCATGAATAAAAAGAGAAGGGTTGACCGTTGATGAAAAATCAAGTTTTGTAAACTTTTGATCTGACCTCTGGAACAGGAAGGGGAGAAGCCGGCGAGAAGGTCTGTGCAAGTCGCGACGGAAAAAAAACGTCTGGAAGGCGGCGCGTGGTGGCGCGTGCAGCGGCTGACGGCGATGGGTCCAGCGGCGGTCGACTCGTCGGATCCTTCTGAGTCGAATGGTCACCTCACTTTTTTGATCGGAGATCAGTAAACTAGGTTTCTGTGTTGGACAGATTCAAGGCGGTGTTTAGGAGGTGTTTGACGGTGATGGAAGTGTTTGGATGGTTATTTCAGATTTGAATTAGGGTAGGAACGAACCCGCTCTGATACCATATTGAAAAGAAGTTTTTGTATATTGATATTGAATAAATTACATGAGTGAGTATTTATACACGAAAGAATCGCTAAGAATGACTAAGCGATGACTAATCAATCCTATCACAATCCTAATCACAATCAATTCTAATCAATCACAATTAATCCTAATCAATCATAATCAATCCTAATCAATCATAATCAATCCTAATTAATAGGAAATAAAAACGGAAACATGTTTGAATTCTAATTTTCTACAAGAATGAACAATAGAAAATGGAGCATCAGCTCTTTTATTGACTTTATTAGCAAAGGAGGAGTGAGTATGCTTTCCTGGCTGACAAGACTGACAGTTTAAAGACTTAAGACTGGATAAAAAAGGAACCACATGTTGAAGCTTAGGAAGACTTGGATGACCTAGACGACTGTGGATTAATTCAGGAGACTCTGTGAGAGAGCACGCCACTGGAGAAGGTGGTGTAGTCAGATAGTAGAGACCTCGTGACTCATTGCCAGCTCCAATCGTCTTCCCTGTACCCGGATCCTGCATAGAAAAAGTTTGTTTAGAGAAGGTAATAGTGCATGAAAGAGAATGAATCAGCTGGCTAACAGAGATTAAATTGAAAAGAATGCCAGGTATATAATAAACAGAGGTCAAAGTCAAAAAGGGAGTTGGGTTGGCTTGCCCAATTCCAAGAGCAGGGACCTTAGTGCCATCAGCAAGAGTAACAGAAGGTAGATTATTAGAATAAGAAAGTGAAGTAAAGATATCCTTATTACCACAAAGGTGATTAGTAGCACCTGAGTCTATTATCCAAGGTCCAAGAGATGATTGAGAAAGACAAGCAACATGATTATCAGTGTCTTGAGGAAGAGACTGAGAAAAAACCTTCTTGAGAAATGCCTCATAGTCAGCATTCGAAAGAGTTACTGATCCAGTAGAAGGTGATGTAACATCAGTCTGAGCAAAGTTGACAATTGATGGCTTCAAGTGAGGGTACTTCCTATAGCAACATTCTTCATAATGTCCAAGGTTCTGACAATAATTGCAATGAGGCCTCTGTCCGCGGACACCCTATCCAAGGCCACGTCCGCGACTGCGTCCACTATTCCAATTGGAATCATTGGCACGAGAAACAAACGCAGTTGAATCGGTGGCTGGCACATGTGTGGGTGCTGCGGATATATCCTTGAGATTCCTAAGGCGCTGGAAAGTTTGTGACAGGCTAGGAGTCACAGCACTGGTTAGAATATTTTCACGAACACTTTCTAATTCCTCTGAAAGTCCGGAAAGGGTTACGATCGTAAAGAAGCGCTCCACCTGCTTCTTGTACGCAGAGGCATCTGTAACATGAGGTAACATAGCTAAGAATTCCTGCATCAAAGAACGAATCTTACCAATATAAGTCTCCATTCGAGCATCTGGTGATTTGCGCAAGTCCATTATCTGAGAAACAATGGAATAAAGCTGCTGAATATCATTGGTGTAGAGATTTTTGGCTTCCTCCCATACGTCATAGCAGGTCTCAAAGGGGATGAAAATGTCTATAACTGCCGGATCAATGGATTGCCAAAGGATACTTAGTAGTTGAGCATCAATCTTTTCCCATTCATGAATCTGATCATTTGGAATATCAGCAGATTTTGTCGTGAGATGTTTACCGTGTCCCTGACCTGTAAATCAGATCTTAACGAAGGTAGACCAGGTCTTGTAAGTAACAGATCCGGTTAGTTTCATCGATGTAATGGATGAGGTAGTACTGGAGATGATGTCGAGCGCTTTACTTGAGCTCTCCATCACAAAAAATAAAGGAGATAACAAGAAAATAGCAAAGAACTAATTGCGCAAAAACGTAGCAAAAAGATGTCCAAACAACGGGTTTTTCACTGATATCTTTCAAACGGATGGGACCCACATCGAACGGAGACCAGATCTGGAAAGAGGACGAGGAGGCGAGCAAGATGGTGGTGGTCTGGCCTGGAACGGTGGCCGGACGGTGGCTCACGTGCCAGAAAAGTGACTCGGCCACTGGAAACTTCCACCGGCGCGTGGATGCTCCGATCACCACGCGGCTTGCACAGACAAGGTCGCCTCCCTGAGCCGCTCCTGATCGCGTGTTGGTTGGCCGGAAAAGGTGTCTGATGGCGGTGAACAGTGGCGGACGGTGGTTTTATGGTGGTTTCCGGCGATACGAGGTTGAGGACAAAAAATTGGTGACTAAATAAGGGTTAGGTGTGAAAGGAAGGTTGCCAGTATGATGCACGACACGATATGCGGAAGCAGGGTTTCCCAGAACACAAGCTCTGGTACCAACTTGAAAGTATGAATGTATTGTATTCTATTGTGTATAAAACTGTACAAGAGTTCTCTATTTAAAGAGATTAAATGACCTAATGAGCTAAGCTCAAATAACCTTCTAGAATAATAAACTATTAATAATAAAACTAATATTATTTCTAACAATAAGATAGGACTGACGACTCATTGCTGAGTCATTCTTGTCTATCTTTTTCATTTTTCACTTGTATAAATCCTCCTATTTATAAATCTATAGAATCAATACAATAAACCCTTTTTTTTTACATCTTTCAATATATCCCCAAAAAAACTTTGCTGCTTAGAATTTCACAATATTATTTTCTCAAATTTTTTACATGCATTTTGAAATCTTGCATTCAAGTTTCCTAATTGCCATCTTCATTACCATCCATGGCTAGTTACATTTGTGTGATATAGTGATAGTGTACTCCTTAGATAATGTGTTGGGCCTCTGTTTTCTGACAATTTATTATCAGGATATTGCTGGTACCTTGGCAACTGAAGAGGCTGAAGATGTTGCACAAGTGGCGAAACTACGTTCAGCTCTAGAATCTGTTAATCATAAAAGAAGAAAGGTGCGTTATTTTGTTCAACTGTAAATTCTGAAGCATGCCTGTAAATGTGTTATATAAACTTATCTTTGCATTTATCTAGAATTCATACATGAGTTCAAGCTTTTGTCATTGCATTGGTTACTAGATAAAGTTTTTATTATAAATATTAATATAACCCCTGATTATAGTGTAATAGAATACCTCTAAAATCGTATTCTAGGACGCGTCTTAGGGGAGTATTAGTTACTGCTGACTCAGACAAAGCGACGAATGACAATGAAGAGAATATTCTAAAAGGTGATGTGGGAGGCAATTCTATTAATGTGGAGAGCAATTCTATTAGGAGAGAGAGAAAAGGATGATTGAGAAATTTAGTTACTATTAGTATATGAGGGGAGGAGAAGAGGAATAAAGATTTAGGATGGAATTGGATTTGGAAATTGGGAGAGCATCAGCACCTCTCGAATGTGTTGTAACTTAAGCTTTTTTTTTTCTGGTGTTGTTTATTGTTCTTATATTTGAATTTTGCAATTTCTTTTCTTGTTCAAATATATAGAAAATCCAGATCCTTTTTTGGGCCAAAAGATATCTTGTTTTCCTCTGTTAATTGGTTATTCGATCCAGTTCTATCACAACTTGGGAGCTTCGGATGGTAGTTACGAGAACCATGGATTCTCGTTTGGAGGCCATGGAGGAACACTTTCGCAAAAATGAGGAGAATGTGGAGGAACATTTTCGTAGCACGAATCAGAGGTTAGACGAGATATTGCAGCTTTGCAGCAAAACCGTCGAAGCCCCGAGCGTAATGACCATAGAGACCATCGTAGACGAGGGTGTTCTCGTAGAGATAATCAAGGATCAATGGAATCTAAGGTTCGATTGGAGATACCTAGGTTTAATGGTGATGATATGTACTCTTGACTCACTAAGGTTGAGAGATACTTCCTAGTGAATCACATCGCAAATAGAGATATGGCCGATGCGGTGATGGTGGTTCTGGATCGTTTGGCTCTAAATTAGTTTCAAGTTTGGGATATGAATAACCCAAACGCATCTTGGGCAGACTTTAGATCGGATGTTATGGATCGCTTTTAGCTTGAAACAACGAGGAGCCTTTACCAAGAGATGATGAGTTTGAAGTAGGGTGTCAAAACGGATTGACACGACACGGATTTGACAAGACACGAATACATCAACACGAACACGACACAAATTTTTATTCGTGTCAAAATCTTCAACACGAACAACACGCAAAATAGAGGTTAAAACGGTAATTGACCAAAAAATTTTCAAATATTGGTTGAAATTAAAAATAATTAAAAAACTAAAAAAAAATAGTAAAAAATAATTAAAAAAATAAGGGTCGACATGCAACATGACACGAATTTTTTGCGGGTCATTTTTTCCAATACGAACACGACACAAATTTTTTTGTGCGTCAATCCGAACACGAATTTTCGTGTCGTATCGCAGGTCAACCCGCGTGTCATAACCTGTTTTGTCACCCCTAGTTTGAAGCAAACAGGGAGCGTAGCCAATTATCGCGCGAAATTCGAGCATATCATCGGCCTGATGCATTACATAGATGAGAACATGCTTTGTGAGATTTGGCTACATGGGATTTGTGAGATCCTGAGAACAGAATTGTTGCAGAAGGACATTACTAGCTTGGGAGAGCCCATGAAAGAGACAACACTCTTGGAGAAAAGAAATCAGGCTTGGGTAAGTGGAGGATTTGGGGTTGGGCCCAATGGAAGATGGAATGGGCTTGGTGTTGCGACTCGGCAAGTGCACCGGTCGTTAAGTAATAAAAGTGTACCGAAGTACGAGATCGTTCCCACGAGGATTGGGTTTCAAACACTAGTTCGCTAATCGCGGTTTAGTTGGACAATCAATATTGAGATTAAGAGAATTGAAATTGAAAAGAAAACAATTAATAACATGCAAATTAAAATTCAGAATTAAAAAGCAATTGGAAAGATGATTGATGTAAAGAACCAATTCAACCCAAAAGCTTAAGCTGTTGAGTGAGGCTACATTAATAGTTTTTTATATATCTCAACACACCCCCTCACACGAGAGCCCATTGGGCTTGAAGGGTGGACAATGCACAGGCCACCCTACCTGTGCGAACAAAGAAATTCCACTTGAAAGAAAGTGGGGGACGGCGAGGATCGAACCCGGGACACGAGGCTCTGATATCATGTAAAGAACCAATTCAACCCAAAAGCTTAAGCTGTTGGGTGAGGCTACATTAGTGGTTTTTTTATATCTCAACAATTGATTTAAAGATTAAAAACAAGCGTAGTTAGGGTTTCGACTTCTCTCAATCTCCTCTATATGCTATGAATTAAACTGTCAAGAATCTGCTCTTAATATAATGCCAATCAATTCTTTCTAAGTTAATTAGGGCTCAATTCCTTGTTACCCTAAATCTATGTGATCTTGAAAGAACTCTATTTCCCCGATTATTCCCCAAGAAAACATGCATTAAGATCAAGAATTTAAAGATTGTTCAATTGCCCTATGTCTATCCCTAGATCACAAGGATTGTGATAAATTTATCAAATCAGGGTTCATGCACCAACATCCCTATTGTCATACAATTCCCCTAATTCAATCTATAAGGAGCAAACTCATAGAAAACATTAAAGACAGATAAATTTATTCAATTATAAAAAGAGAAGAATTCAGAGACAATTTAATTCATAAACATAAGGATTCAATTGGGTTCCATCTACCCCTAACTATAGAAAAACTTAGCCTAGCATACTGAATTCAAAAGCAATAAGAAAGAAAATAGTTCCCCAAGCCTCCATTGGTGTGATGTTGACTTGGTTCCCCAGTGCTCCAACACTCCGCAACAGGATTCCTCCTTTAGGTCTCTGTGTATTTCCCATGGTGTGTGTGTGAATGAATGAATTCCATTGACCCCAAGCTCCCTATTTATAACCTTTGAAGCCATATCTTTTAATTCTTCATCAAATCTCCCCACGAATCTCTATCAATTCCCAATCAAATCTTGATTTGTTTCTGTTTTTATTTAAGATCCTGCAGATTGGGCTGACTGGGCTTGCATTGGTTTCTTTTGGTTCAGATTGAGCTTCAAATCTTTTGTTATGATTCTTTGATCACTTCTTAGCACCAAATCTTGTGGATTTACCTTCAAAATATGCAAGATATCAAAACATTAGCTTAATTTTCAAATCTTTATGATTTTATCATATAACACCTTGAATTCCATACAATCTACCATATAATTCTTGTAGAATTTAGCATAAAAGCATGGTAAACTAAGGGTTTATCACTTGGTAGGAGTGTGCAGCCCAGTCGAAACACCCAACTTACCTTGGATGCAAGGCATATGAATTATTCAAGTCAAGGTGGAAAGGTGGGAGACACGCGAGTTTCTATCAACGCTCCAGCAATTACACACGTCCCAGCACTAATACACGTGCCAATGCAATTCCTGTACAACCTAACTTGACCGAAAGCTCTAGAAATAATGGCATTAGGGCTGAGGGAAGGAGACTAACGCGGAGGGAGTTACAGGACAGGGTGAGAAGAGGGGCATGCTTCAAGTGCAAGGAACTATAGAGCCCTAACCATCGTTGTAAAGTTTCTCAACTAAGCTTGTTGCTAGTTGACGAATGTGGCAATGGAGAGGCAACATAATAGAGAACTGTTGCAATGGAAGAAAATCAAGATAGGGGCGAGGAAAATCAAGATGAGGGCAGTGGAAAAACTCTTCAACTCTCCATGTATATTCCAAACAATGCGGATGTGGGGAATTGTTCAAGGGGAGAAACTCATTATATTAGTGGATTGTGGAGCAACTCAACTTTGTGAGCGGAGCAATAGCTGAGCGCTTAAGGCTGAAGATGGAGGACACTCCGCAATATATATAGTTGAAGTGGGTGATGTTTACAAAGTATCCAACCAAGGAGTGTGTAAGCAGATTAAGCTCCAAATTCAAGGTATAGCTACTATACAGGATCTGTACATTTTTTATTTAGGTGGGGCTGATATTATTTTGGGCTTAGAATGGTTAAGGAGTTCGGTGGAGATTAAAGCAGATTTCCATGTGCTCACTCTAAAGTTTAATGTTTCGGGTCAAGAAGTGGTATTGAGAGGAGACCTTTCTTTGACTTGTAAAAAAATCTTGGCATCTTTTCATTCAGCTATTAAGGTTATATCTGAACAGGGACAGGGGTGTTTAATAGACCCGCAAGGAAGTTCACATGAACTACATGAACCAATAGTGGTTTGGAGGGAACTTGAGTGTTTGGTAGCTGAGTTTGAGGATATCTTTCGCATTCCCACGGGACTGCCTCCGTGTAGAAGGCTAGAATTGGGCCTGCAGCATATAAACCGGAATTACCTTATGGGTGTAGAGTTCATCTTGTGTTCCATGTCTCTGTTGAAAAAAGTGTAAAGAACCTTGGGATACATCACCCCAAAAGCTAGCTCAAAGGGTGGGAGTGCCCAAGACCTTATAAACTCCACATTAGTTGCACATACAACCAATGTGGGACTATATATCTCAACACGACCCCTCACACGAGAGCCCATTGGGCTTGAAGAGTGGACAATGCAACAGGCCCAGCTTACCTGTGCTAAGAAACGCCACAAGAGAAAGTGGGGGGCGGCGAGGCTCTGATACCATATAAAGAACCTTGGGATACACCACCTCAAAAGCTAGCTCAAAGGGTGGGAGTGCCCAAGACCTTATAAACTCCACATTAGTTGCACATACAACCAATGTGAGACTATATATCTCAACAAAAAGCCATCTCTCCAACAACTGTTGTGCAATCATTGCCTCCTATACTTGCTGATGATTGGGAGCTTCAGGTGGAACCCGAGGCTGTTCTTCAATGGTGCAAGACACCAAGGGCAGAACTGAAGTTCTCATTAAATGGTCACAGCTTCCCTCTTTTGAGTGGAAGTTCTGTATCTGATAACCTATGTTCGAGAATGGATGGCTATTTTATTTAATTAGTTTGTATTCTTTGGTCTATGTTCGTAATCCATAGCTCATCAATTCAGTCCTAGTTAATTTATTTCTTCATACGTTTTACGATCAGATTCTGCAACAAATGAGAAGTGATGTAGCTTTATTGACATTGGAAAATGGTGGTTCACCTATTCAAAATCCTTCTACAGCAGCTGAAGATGCACGATTAGCATCTCTCATTTCACTTGATGGCATATTAAAGCAAATCAAGGTCATTATTATTTTATTGTTCAAATCTATTTTCCAAGTTAGTGTACTGATTGGTTTTATTATCAATAATTCAAAGTATTATTTAAACAGGATATAACATCAAGACTTTCTTCCGTGAACATCATTAGCAAAAGTAAGAAAAGAACAGCGCTTGCTTCACTTGATGAGCTAAAAGAACAGATGCCTTCACTTCTTGAAATTGATCATCCATGTGCTCAGAGGCACATTGCAGATGCTTGCCACGTGGTTGAGGTATGCAAAGTGTTTCTGTTGTATACCTTTTTAGGGTAATCATCTTATCCTCCTTTCAATTGGTGTATGAGTTGATAACACTTTATAAATGACCATCAATACTGAAATGAAACAAAATAAAGTGTTTGCTCTGCTGCTTGGGACTACAGCTGAGCTAAAATACTAAGGAATGAACTGATGAAAACAAATGGATTGATGTTCTTCCTGATGCCTGAATCCTCTATTCTGTTATGATACAGTCAATTGCTGAAGAAGATGACCACATTCAGGATCTATTACATATTGGCAGACCATCAATGGATCTGGGCTCTGGATCCGAAATTGAGGTCACACAGTGGAATGTACTCCAATTTAATACAGGCTCTGCCTTACCATTTATAATAAAATGTGGAGCAAGCTCTAATTCAGAATTAGTTATTAAAGCTGATGCTCGAGTTCAGGAACCTAAAGGTGGTGAAATTGTGAGGATTGCCCCTAGACCCTCCGTTTTGGAAAATTTGAGCTTGGAGGAAATGAAACAAGTATTTTCCGAACTACCTGAGGCTCTAAGCTTGCTTTCCCTAGCAAGGACTGCAGATGGCACTCGCGCACGGTATTCTAGATTATATAGGACCTTGGCTACGAAGGTTCCATCCCTTAAAGAATTGGTCAGTGAGCTCGAAAAAAGGGGTGTACTCAAAGATGTGAGAACTTGATGTTTGAAGGCTAGATGGTTATTAACTCATATGCCTAGAGTTTGCTGTGCATTGCTAAACTGCTAATGCTTTTTGGGAGTTGGGTTAAGTGATTCTGATATTACATATCTGTTGGTTTTGCTTTTTTTTGGGGAGGAAAAATCTCCGTATGTACTATGTAATCGTTACTCTGCTTGCGCTTATTGTATTTAGTAATTATTTTAGTAACTTTTCCTACAGTTTTGCCTTGTCAGTAAATCAAAATAGCTTGATTCAGGCTAGTTAATTTTCAAACACGTTTGCTGGTTGAGTTCAAACAGGTGAACAAGTTGCAGCACCCGAATCGATTGATAAATCCCCTTTTTTAAATATTGAAGACAAAGTCATTGTCTAATCCTATTATCTTTAATCAAATTCTCATATTTTTCATCCACTCTCTATGTAATCATATTCAGCTTTGCCCAATCAAAATTTTATTGCAAATAGAGGATTGTTCAGTTAGAAACAATCAAAAACAATAAATTTGATGAATTAGAATTTATACAAATTTCGAAGGAATGTCAGATAATTTTGAATTATTTATGTTATTAATTATTATTTTAACATGACGAATTTAATATCAATTTCTAAATTAATGTAATCAAAGTAATGTCAATAATATAAGAAAAATTAGGAAAGAAAATAAAAAAAATCAATGATTGAATCAAAATACTTGTGATACTGTTTAGCCTATGCAATACAAAATTCTTTTATATATATATATATATATATATATATATATATATATATATATATATATATATATATATATATAAAACATGAGATATATTTTTTTTATGTTGTTGGAAAAAAGTTACCTCATATTGTAAAAATAAAAGTATAATGGGACTCAGAAAAGACAGAAAAAAGAGTGGTGAGACTTAATTTTTTTTTATGTGTAAGAAAATTGTTACATGAGATAATCCATAAAATATCACATTTTATTAGACCTGTTTAGCCTATGCAATACAAAATTTCAAACATTTAACTAATTTAATTCTTTTGACAAATTATTTGTCATTGAGATTTTCTTTGTATAAAAAAACCCTCTGTATGCTGTAACTCGAGACTCAGACACTAACTTGAATAAGTTCAGACCGGAAAGGGGGAGACAACATCACCAGAAGCATGTCGGAAACGGGGTCGGATTATGTCCTACGTTCATGCGTGGCGTTACTTTCTCGCCGTGATTTCACTTCTTGCCGTGAGTTAGTTCACCGGGTCCCAAGATCCGACCCGAATATCTCTGCTCAAGTGGACCAAATCCTAGCAATTGTGGACGTTCTCGGTGCAGCGGAGCACCGCCTCAACAAGAACCAACTCAACTGGTATTCCATTCTGAAACTCACCCCTGGCGATCCGGCGAATCACCGCTACCTTGCACGTCTGCAGTTCAAGACGCTAGTGCGCCTCTTGGACCCCAACAAGAACAAATTTCCCTTTGCGGAAGAGGCCCAAATGCGCGTCCGTGAGGCCTGGTTCGTGCTCTCCGACCCAGTAAGGCGAGAGCGTCACATCCTTGATGTCCGTGGCGGCAGTGGCACCTCACAGCAGCCTGTGCAATGTCCCTCCAACGGAGATGCTCTGAACCAGAGTGAGATGTCGTTTTGGACAATGTGCCCTTACTGCTGGTACTTGCATGAGTATGAGAGAAAATACGAAGATTGCTCTCTCCGGTGCACTAATTGTAAGAGGACATTTCATGGTGTGGCGGTGAAGCCTCCGGCACCGGAAACTATAGTGGAGGGGAAGGACCAGTACTATTGCTATCACTTGAGTTTGCCTTTGAGGTACCCTATGGGGGATCACAACTTCCAGGGCAATGGAAAAAAAAAGATGAGGATAAAAACAGTGGCTAACAGGGTGAGAATGAAAGGGTTTATTGATCCCAATAGTGACTCTGACTTGGATGCAGAAGAAAATGGAGATAGGGTTTGGTAGTAATGGAACTTGGAAAGGTGAGAACTTTTTGGCACTTTTTTGGTTTTGATAGTTCTTCCACCACTATGGAGGTAGTGTACACGGGAATTATTGGCTAGTTTTCTCACAAGTGTTGGAAAAAACGGAACTTTATGGTGGAGTTGTCGACTGTGTGTTTTATCTGTTAGGGAAGGAGGCATGCATTGCTTGTATTATATAGTTTTTGCAATGCGCCCAACTGATTGTATTCTGTTCATACTCTTTAATGAATTGCTTTTGTTTTATAATAGAATTTATATCAAATACTGGTGATCGTTTACATTACTGATGCACGTCTAATATAGACGACTTTGGTTACAAGATAAGATCGTTTACATTGCTGTTTGTAACAAACAATAGAGCAACTAACTGATAAGATACCCTGTACATTCAAATATATTTAAACTGAGCTTTATCCATTTATCTATTTATGCAACAGCCGTAACAGTCATAACTAAGCCACCTTATGTTCTAACACTCCCCAATGCTGTCAAATGGTCCTTTAGCTTAAAGCCTTTAAATATATCAGCCAAAAGAAGAGTTGAACGAACATACTCAGGGGTGACAGTGCGATTGACAATATGATCCCTTATAAAATGACAATCGAGTTCAATGTGTATTGGCTGCAATGTGGAGAGCAGTTTGGTTATCACAATAGAGCTTCACAATCACAGGTTGAGGATGAGAAATACCAAGAGAAGCTAAAACTGATTTAAGCCATAATTCTGCAGTTGTAGTGGCCATGGACCTATACTCAGCTTCGGCTGAGGAGCGAGAGACAGTGATTTGTTTCTTAGTTTCTGTATGATGGTCTTTTTTTATTTGGGAAGCAAGACAAGGATAATATATGAATATGTTGCACGTGTGAATAACTCAGAGGCTATGCTTCTCATCTTGTGGATATTCTTCTTTTATTCAGTTTGCTGGGATTATTGTTTATCAGTTTAGCTTGATGCCCAAGCGCTATGTTTCTATTCTTGGTTGCTGGGTAGCCCCCCTTGAAATTTCAAAGACTAGTACTATGGCTGAGTAGGTTGTTGCTCTGAGACAAGCTCCTGTTTCTCATTACTATGGTGAGTTGAGAAGAGTGGGTAATGGCTTCAAACATAATGCTACTCAATTTCAAAAACCAAGGTATCCCCAATCTTTTCACAAACTTGGTTTGAAGCTTTTCCATGTTGCTGCGGGTGCTGATTGGTGTCTTCTGTTCTACCCCTCATCTTTGGTGTTTTTTGGAAGTATATTTTGCTTAGTATTTTCTTTGCTCTGACCTCGGGTTCTGTCATTCTTTTGGGAGCAGTTTGGGCTTGCATTGGATGGTGTACTGTAAATCACGGATGTTTAGCTTTCCAATTCTTCAGTTTCTATTGTTCCAAATCATTAATGCTTCTTGTCGAAGCTATTTACTTTTGCTAAGATGATAATTATTGGTTGAATGATTGCTTGTATATATAAATCATAGATTATTTGTTTGAAACTTAACATTATATTTGTTAATGATATTCTCAATTCTCAGTACTTTGCCTCATCCTTCTTTCCCTTTTCCCAATTTCAAGACTATTGAGCTTGTTTGTGAAATCCAGTGCATTAATTTGAGTGATATGCTCATAATTTTTTTTAGTTTGTTTTAAAAAATGATAATATCACGAAAACTGATCGGAGATATGGCTTTTACATTGCCCGAGTTCATGATTCTTTGTTGAAGAAAGTGTTAAAAAGAGATAAATATATGAAGCTCTACAGCTACCGTTATGGGTTAAAGTGGATTTGCTGAGATTTATTTTGTTGTACCTTCATTCTGCTTTTTAAGTTTCTCTCATCTACTTAACAGTGATAAATTATGTCTAGCTTCTATTTATCAGAACTTTGAACTCACTATTGTGTTTTCCCCTGTTCCTTGGAGCTTCAATAATATGGAAAAAAAGTTCATTGTTGAGAATTGTTCTGGAACTACAATAGCCTTTTTCATCTCAGCAGTCCAAGGGTTAGTTGAAGTAGTGTGTAGGATGTGCCATAAAACTGAAGTGTGTGAGATTGGGGAACATATTTTCTGGACTTGGTCAATTCCATTACACTTTTGGAGGAGTGTTAGTCTGCCCAAGGAACAAAATCTCCATCATAATTTGGCCCCTCTAAAAGTTTATGGCTCCGCCATTGACTATGCCAAATTCTTTCGTCAAGATAATAGACTAAATTTTTTTATCACAAGCTTGACCTTCATCAAGATGATTGACTAAAATTTTCATGACAGACTTGACTAAATCTGGTTCAGCTTAAAACAGACTATAAAACTTGAGGAAGAGGATTTCTTTGATTTTATGATGTTTTATGAATAATTCAGTTGCACAAAATTTGGCTCTCCATCTTTTTTTCCCATAGCTTGGACAGTTTCTGTGATGCATGGGGTGATATGTGTCTTGCTTAGAGAATTCTCTTTCTCTGATTTTCTCTTTTCTATCGAAGGTGGATTATAGGCTGGCTGACACCTGTAATATGGATTCAACTGTCAGATATAAAACTGAGTATTTAAATAAATATTGGCTTTCCTTTCCACATATTTCGCATGAGGCTTTCCTTTCAACATATTTCGCATGAGGCTTTCCTTTCCACATATTTCGCGTGAGTACCACCCATAAAGATATATCACGGTATATATTAATGCTGAAACAAAGGCATTGATAAGTAGTGTTGGTGCATTTATTATTCTGGTTTTTATCAGTTTTGAATAAGCTGATTGTCTTTTTTTCTATTTAATAGTACTGACGGGCTTTTATGTTTGCTAACTCTTTTCTCTATAACTGGACTCGGTTGTTGTGTCTCTTTGTTGAGAAAATTTATGGTTTTCTTCAGATCTAATCTAAGAACATCTTTTCATTATCTGTCACTGCTTTCTTCAAACTTAAACGGGTCATATAACATCTTTGGAGTTTAAATCTTCCCTCTTTATTTGATGGTTTTATCTTCTTAAAACATCCGTTTTGTACTCATCCTGTATTTGTTTCAGCTGGATATTTTTTTCTTTCTTCTGTGAGTTATTTCAGTAATCTGTTACATGTCTGTCATTTCTTAATTCTTATGAATTTGACATGAGGTATTAGAGTTATGCCGTTAAACATGTAACTCCACAAAACAAATATAGATGTGTAAAAATTTCTATAGAAATTTTGCAACATAAATATAAGATTACAATTTTTTTTTTTAAAATCATTATGTAAACCAGATAGATTTCATATCTGCGAATTCAGTGCTCAAGACATTACTATCAAAAACTATAAAAAAAATTCTTAATTTATCAATTTTATTAAATTTTCTCATAAATTAATAAACCCAGTACCTTGAATAATATTTATAAATCTAAATACTAGCCTATCTTGTTTTATGCTTGCTTTACCTACTCATCTTTAATACTGTTAGATCAGAATTTTAAGAGGAGAAAGAAAGGATGAAAATTAATTGAGATTTTGATCTAACAATATTGAAAAGGAATAGCTAGAGTAAGCATAATATCCATTCTCATGTTTTGATATCATAGAAAGCAATGCTTCCTTTGTTAAATTTGAAGTTCACTCCACTGATTTATATATATAGTCAACATCACACTCTATACTCTAACTTGAGAATGAAAAGTGGGACAGACAACATAACTAGAGGCATCTTGGAATCTGGATCGGATCATGTTCTCCATTCATGTGCTAAGTTGCTTTAGTGCCGTGATCTCATTGCTTGCCGCGAGTTCATCCACGGGGTTCCAAGATTCACCAAAATATGTTTGCTCAAGTGGACCAAATCCTAGCAATAGTTGACGTTCTAGACGCAGTAAAGGATCGCCTCAACAAGAACCAACTCAATTGATACTCCATTCCCAGGCTCAGCTGTGGTGAACTGCCTATGCACTTCTTAGACCTCGATAAGAATAAGTTTCTCTTGTATAAGAGGCCTTAATGAGTATCTGTCGGATGTGCTTTCTGACCCATTAAGGTGAGACTGATAGTGAGATCTATGTTCGCGCTGAACTAGGATGGGATGTCGTTTTTAGACAATGTGCCCTTACTGCTGGTACTGCATTAATATGAAAGAAACTACTACGATTCATTACTTTCAGGACAATAAGGAAAGAAGGATGACAATAAAAACAGTTACTAACTATGTGAAATAAAAGGATTCATTTATGTCACTATACTAACTTTACAGAGCAAATCCATTCTCTATATACATATAAATTTGTAAAAATTTCTACTGAAATTACAAGTTATATCACATAAATACAAAATAATAAAAAAAAAATCAGGTAGATTTCATATCTGCATATTAATCCTATTAGCAAGACAAAGATACTTAAAGAATGTACTTAAGATGCAATATTTTATATACTTAATCCTGTTTATCTACAATGCCTAAGAAAAATATAATCAAAATTCACTCTCTACAATTAGCAGAAACCCAGTGTCACATTTTCTGTTACACTAACCAGAAAAACACGAGTCAGGAACGGAGACAAACTCGATTGATGCTATCCTACAGCTTTGCCTCGGCAACATTGCAAACTGCTACCTCGTGCAGCTGCTGTTTAAGATGGTCGTGTGACTCTAATAAGAACAAGTTTTTCCTTATCAAGAAGGCCCTAATGAGACTTGGGAGACCTGATTTGTGCTCTCCAACCAAACGAGGAGAGCCTTATTCAATTGTGAGACGATGATGGTGCAGTGCGCCCCTCCTTGAATTATTCGGTCATGCAATACTTATTGAATAGAAAGAACCAAGTTCATTTCGACCTCAACCATTTACGATGGGGGGAGCGAATGCCCAGGGAAGAAGCTTATTTAAGAGAATATGTTCTTGCATGGCTTTTTTTTTTTTGTAGAAAGCTCGACCAGCGATAAAAAGTCTTTGGCCGAAGCCAAAAAGAGGTTGACCCACTTCATTCGCTGTAGCTGCCAGAGCCATGTACTCAAGGTTGAGCGTCATTTTTTATAATGTGCCCTTACTAGTAGTATTGTCATGACATGAGTTTGCGAGAAAATACAAGGATTGCAGTTTCCAGTGCAGTAATTGACGAAGGAAGTTTCAGAGTGCGGTTGGGGAGCTGCCGGTGGAGGGAAAGGAGAAATACTATTGCTATCCCCTCTGAGGTACTCTGGGGTGAACCACGTTATTCGTGTGAGGAGGTGGTATCACACAACTTGGGGGCAAAGGAAAAAAAAGGACCAAGATAAAAACTCTGGCTAATAGGGTGAAAAGGAAAGGGTTTACTGATTCCAACGGTGACTTTGGTTTTGGACGTAGCAAAAGATTGAGAAATCTTGTAGAGCGGTAGAATTTGGAAAGGAGAGAAGTTTTTTGTTTTTTGTTTTTTTTTTTTTGCACTTGTTTGGTTTGGATTGTTCTTGCACCACTCAGTGGGGAGGTAATGTGTTTTACACTTCTTGGGGTTAAAAAAGGAACTGAATAGTGTGGTTGTTGATTATGTGCTTTATCTGTGTTAGGAAAAGAGGCATGCGTTGTACTGCGATTCAACTGATTGTAATATGTGCCTACTCTAAATGAATTGTTTCTTGTTTGAAGAAAACTACTTGAGTTTTTAGCGGGAAAATCGATGAACATGTAGTACTTGTAAATAACTTCGAGGTTGTGCTTCTCATCTTGTTGATTTTCTTCTTTTATTTTATTTGCTGATTTATTGTTTGTCAGCTTAACTTGATACCCAAGCCTTATGTTTCTGTTCTTGGTTACAAGGGTCTAGGAATCATAAAGGCGAATATCTTCTTCTTTTTTATAAAGGCGCATATCTTAATAGTAGAGTTATAGACATACTAAATTATGGTGAATTCTTTCATAAAGATAAGTGATTAAAACTTTTTTTATGGCAAACTTGACCAAATCTTGATCAACATAAAACACAGGATAAAACTAGAAGAGAATTTCTTTGATTTTATGATTTTCTATGAATAATTTCAGTTATACAAAATTTGGCTCTCCGTCTTTCTTTCTCTTTTGCCATACGCTTCCACGACAGATTTTCGGATGCAGTGGTTGATATGTGTCCTGCTTAAACAATTCTCTACCTATGACACCTGTAATTTGGATTCAACTGTCTATACAAAACTGAGTATCTAGTTAAATATTGGCCTTCCTTTCCACATATTTCTAGTGTAAAAGTTTCAACTGATTTATGCATCATAATTACAAAACTACAAATATTTTTTAAAATATGTAAAGAACCAATTCAACCTAAAAATTTAAACTATTGAGTGAAGCTATATTAATGATTTTATATATTTCTAACATATCCCTTCACAAGAAAATCCATTGGGCTTAAAAGGTAAATGATACATCAGATCCAACCTAACGGTGCTAAGAAATTTCACAAAAAAAATGGGGAGCGATGAAAATCGAATATGTGACATCGAAGCTCTTATACTATGTAAAGAACCAATTCAACCCAAAAACTTAAGTTAGTAAGAGAAACTACATTAATAGTTTTATATATCTCTAACAAAATTGTTAAGTAAACCATATATGTTTCATATCTGCATATTAGTCCCATTACCAGCATTAATGTACTTGGAGCCAAAATTTTATATACCGAGCCTGTACATGTCCAGTTCATTTTATCCATCATGCATAACAAAAAAAATATATTCAAAATCCAGTATAAGTCTCAACGCTTATAAAATTTCAATTCTCGGCTACAATTGGTTTTCAGTGCATCCTCCAATTTCTCAGCTTGGTCAAAATCAACTTTAAAAGTAACCATTGATATGCCATCTTTACCGGTATCATAATCCTGCTTGATGTCTTCGACGTGAAAAGACTGCAGCTGAAAATGACATGAATAATGAGCAATGAGGCATAAGATGCGGATACATTTAAAACACATTAACGGAATAGTTCTTACAATTAAAGCAACATAATAGAGTGGTAATTATGACGGTACAGCTTTGATTTATGCATATATAGCCAATGTTTACACAGTTACGCTCATCCTCACCATCTTAAACTACCATTTGCACAAGGACCAGAAGCTAGATTGTATAAACAAAAAACCACTTCCCCCAACTAGCGAAAATATTGCAAAGAGGCTGTTCTCTGATAAGTATAAGTTAATTATGCAGTCCAGAAATGATAGACAGAAAACAAGGGATGAATAAAAAGAAATCAAGATATGCTGCTCAAAACTGATGTACACGTACACTCCAAACAACTTTTTCAGAAAATCTTGTCCTTCTCATCAGTTTTTTTCATTATCCTACCCGAGTCAGACAAAAAGAAGCATATTCCTAATCAGTGAGCCATCGATATACATCTGCAAGAACTAACCTGATGGTGGAAAACTCCAAGTAGGTCAAAAGGGACCTCTACACCCATTGGCACCTACATTTTTCATAAAATTATTCAAAAATGTCACACCATAAGCATAATGAGTTCCAAAACTTTTAAGAAAGTTAAATGCTTGGTATAGCAAGAACTAAAGATGCACTACAGGCTAAGAAAATAACTACCTTTGTTTTCACAAGGCAAGTTGGCGCATTCCTCAGGCATTCGGATGCAACTCCTCCATAAGCTCTAACCAATCCCCCGGTGCCTAATTTGATACCTCCAAAATACCTGAAATTTAATATATATCATCCAACACCAAAACAGAACAGCTTAATGCTTAATTCACATAACACGGGTTTATGTAAAAGACAATCCACAAGCACGTGCACACGCTGTGGTTAGTCAAGGATTTTGTCAAGGGAAAAAAAAAAGAGGACAGTAAACTCATGCCATCCAACAGAATCCATTAATTCAAAGTATACGATTAATCAACAAACATATGTGAAAAATCAAAATAAGGTTGTGGAAGCATTGACCTGATCACAACCACCATTACTCTATCTATTCCTGAAGAAGCAATAGCAGAATGTATTGGTTTCCCAGCAGTACCTGAAGGTTCACTATCATCATTGGACCGGTATTGATCCCCCACCTGTTACACAAGACGGAAAAACTGATGAACAAAAGATAGTAAAGTGTACACGAATAGCAACTGTGGGCATAGGTTGACCCGAACGTTTTTTCATTTTTTCCGAACCGGTTCAAAACAGGTTTGTTTTAGAATAAGTTTATATTTCAAAACCGATTCGGATATGCAAATTGGTTCCGACCCAATTGCAAACCGGTTTCGAACCGATATTCCAAACCATTCTTTTGGTTTGGTATGATTTTTAAACTGGTTTTATAAACCAGTTCGGATCTCAAAACAAGTTTAGAAAAATGTGATTCGGCTCGGTTCAATTCGGTTTGGTTATTTTGCGCAACCCTTATATGCATTATGCAGTATAATATTTTCTACCTTTACTTATGCTATGTACCTCTTCAATGTTCCGATCAACACATCTAATTTGTAAAGAAACTAGCTAGTGAAGCAACAATTTAAAAGGCAAATGAAAGAGGCATAATCAGCCACCCTTAGGCTAAGGCAATTAAACTACAATTACCGCATTGAGAGCTGAAACCTCAAGGGACCAGAAAGCAGTACTCAACTGAGGCATTTAATTCTGTCCTACTCATACCCTTTCCTTTTTGAGAGAAAACATTCATATAGAAAGCAATAATACTAACTAGATTTTCTTAGAACAAATATATATAAATATATACACGCACAGGAAATACAAGCAATCATTGTGTTTCATGGAAGTAAAAAAATAAGCCTTTATGGTACCTTATAAGCCCAGCAATTGTGGGTAGCACGTGGATCCCGGACCTAATAATCAACAAAGTGAAAAATTTAATCAATTATTCTTTATGCAAAAATAAAAAAAAAATAAAAAAATAAAACTAAGAATAACAACAATGAAGTAGTTGAAACTAAAGGGATAGCAGAAGAAAGGGAGAATGAACCTGAGAAAGGAAAGACATAGCGGATTTCTCATCAGAGATGGGGCCAGCAATGGCGATGAACTTGGATTTCTTGATCTCTTTTTCGAAGGTGACTCTCTCTTGGATTGTAGTGAATGCACCCGAATTGCTGGTGCTGGTGCTGGCCATGGTGGTTTTCTTGGCCTTGGCGATGGTGAAGAGTGAAGCGTAGATGCGGTGTTGATAACCGGGTATCGTTACAGCCACAGGCATTTATCTGTCAAGAAGATCTCCTTCGGAAATATTAATGTAAAATTAATTAAACGTTGGATACCAAGGGCTTCTCTTTCTCGTACCTTACCATTGTCCTCCCCTTTCTTCAATCTTCATCGTTTTTTTCTTTTTCTTTTGTTTTTGTTTTTGTTTTTTATTACTTTTTCTTCTTTTTCTTTTTTCTTTTTTTGGTAAACATTTCTTCTTTTTCTTTATTACGGGAATCAAAACTCAATTGTTTGATAAAAAAAAAACATTTTTGTTTACAAATTATGGGAAGCTATTAGATTTAGCTTCTATTCTTCTTATAATCACAAATTTATTCAAACATAATTTTATAAAGCTCTTATTATAACAAGAGTGTTATAAATAATGGGGAAAGTGTGTGTCAATCTAAATGACACACACTGGGTCATTTTAAATTAAACGCCGCGTTTTGGTATGAAAATTTCTCACCAGCTCTTTGTGTGTCCCCGCTCTTCCCGCGTTCTTTATTCTCCTTTCTCACTGAAAATCACATTTCTCCATCATTCTCATCTCCATTCTAAAGGTTTGGTTGAGTTGTGTAACTTGTGTTATGCGAAATCCGAAGATGGAGGAGGAAGAGCACGACGTGTACGGAGGAGAGATCCCAGACGTGGGAGTGATGGAAGGAGACGTGGACATGTCCGCCGTCGACGATGACGCCGTCGTGAAAGAGCTCGACGAGATGAAGCGGCGCTTGAAGGAAATGGAAGAGGAAGCCGCCGCACTTCTTGAGATGCAAGCCAAGGTCGAGAAGGAGATTGGCTCTGTTCAAGGTTTTCATTGCATCTTTTGATTATTCTGTAATTAATTAATTACTCAAATTGATCTTAGCATATTTTGATTAATCGCTATTTAAAAGCTTATGAGTTAGCTGGAATTTTACGTTCTTGTCTGCAATTCACTCTCACTCGAGTTATGTAATATTGTGTTACTTCAAATTTGTTCAAGCTTTGACGTTTTGACCACACTCGAGAAAGAACACTCTTATCAGCATCGAGAGCTAACTTACTTTTCTACAAAACGTGAAATTCTTCACTTATCAGGATTTGGAACTTTTTAGCTTGTACCACCTGCATCAATATAATATATGAGTAAACTAAATAACATGAATTATAAAGGAAGTCATGTAACTAATACTCAATAAGCTGTGGACTTACATGACTCAAAACATTAGGCTGAGTTCAGTCAGGAATGATCTTATATTGCTTTTTCCTTTTTCCAACTAATTAGCTATAGACTTCAATTTGACAAGTGTAACTAAATTATTTTATAAGAACTTCTATATAGCCAAAAAATTCCTATGTCCTAATTTTAACCTTTCCTTCAACACTATATGTTGCTATGTATGATTCAGCAGTCGATTAAAATCTTCATGCCTAACACTTTACCAAAGCAGAGCACTTTTCTAATAGCAAGTGTTACTCAATTCATATCTATTATGTCAATCTCTTGACTTAAAGCAAATGATAATCTAAACACGCAAGAATCATGAATCAGTCTAATCATATATATGATTTCATGAATTTGTCTATTAAACCAAGATATTTCCAGAAAAGGATAATGTATAGGCCCTACCCAGAATCCTTGAGCACCAGAATTCATCCATAAAAGAATATTTTCTAGCCAAGAAATTTAGGTATTGCAGCCTTTAATGATTTGGAACTACCTTAGCTATTTGTGAAGTTTATCAAATTACCAAATCATCTGACTACTATTTAAATAGAGACTTGTCGTTCTTGTTTTGCTGATTTTGCGTCATTATTATTCTTTTTTCAACTTATTGACTGAATCTCTTTTGCAGATCCTTCTAGTGCAGCTGCTTCTCAGGCAAACAAGGAGGAGACAGATTCTCGGTCTGTTTTCGTTGGCAATGTATGATTCACCCTATTTCTCATCATCAACAGTATTTGAATTTGAACTATGGTCCCCCCTCTTCCTTCTCTATCTTCTTTCTGTGTAGGTGTTTTTTCCGTAGGCTGGTGATCAGTTGCATATATTTAGTTCAAATTGTCCTACTGATCCTGGGTATTTGTCTGTGATACGATGAAAAAGTAGTGAAAAACACACGACAGGCCCTGATAATTGGAGGCTGTGATTCAATTCCACTAGAAATAAGCCTGTTAAATTGGAAGTTGATTTTCATTGAGATTATTTACTATTAAGACCCCCCCAATTACATTCTTTTCATTTTCTTGTGTCTTATGTTTTGCTTATGCTATGCTCGGAAGTTAGCAGCATTCTATGAAAGATTTTTAAATTTTGGGGATGTATCATATAAAACTTTTAGCAAACCTTCCCCTGTATCATTGTTTAACTTTTTCCCTCTGATTACCCCCTAATTGACTTTTGGTAATTCTAAAATTTGAAACTTTTTGCACCTGTTTATCACCAGCGATAACAGACTCGTTCTCAGTTAGGCTATCTATTCAATTGATATGTCCATATATTAATTTGGCCTGGTTCTGAAGAATGCAATAATTCTATTAGTTGGTGCTGATAAACTATGGTTGAATGGACCTTGGGCTGAACTCCATCTGCTCATTTTTATTGTATTCTTTTATTCCTTTTTTTAACTGTACAGATTATTTTGTTTTGGAGTGAATGTTGTTAATCTTCGGAGACAGGGTTTGACTTATGTCTCACTATGATCGCAGGGTCATTCTTATTACTCAGGTTCTATAATTAGCGCTGGAATGCTTATCTGGGGCCACACGGAGCGCCTCCTTCACAATCAAAACAGCAAGAGCTAAATTCACCCAACCGGAAGCAGCGATTGCAGCAAAAACTGAAATAAGCTGATAAGAGAAATAATGGGACGCGAAGGGGTGAGAGGAAAGAAATAGCTATGTGGTTAATGGGGATGAGAATTCTGAGTACAGAGGAAAGAAATCTTCTTCAAGGAATCTTGCAGCACACGTGAACTTGCTTATAACACATTCAAGGGGTGGGAAATACTATATGAACAACAATTGTGAAGGAACCTGTATATATTCTTATAGAATTGTGATATGTATAAGTTAGTTATATTAGTGTTAGTTTTGTATTTGGGATTGAATGATCCTTCAACCAAGATTGATAACATTAATATATTTTGTTAATGTTGAGGTATATAGATCAATTTTTTGAGCAATTGATAGCTTGGATGGTATTCCTGTTGCAGAAAAAACATGATGACAAAAAGTTTCTTCGTGACAGGCTACATTTAACTTGAGATTCTCAATTGAAATAGAATATGGTAAACCACAATGGACAAGTACACAAAAAAATAGAGAATATATGCAGGTTACATTGACTTTACCATCAAGAGTAGACTTCCTTTGAAAGTGCTTGATGATGCCTTGACATTCTCGCCCCACATTATTCCTTCGCTGAATTGATATAATAGTAGTGACTTGAGCTGGAGTAATGTTAACTTCTTTGTCCATAGCGTTCACCACCTTTGAGATCTTTGAAGAAGTTAAACCCTCCTCATAAAGCATAGAAACAAGAGATTTAGCAACTTTTGAGCGTCGTAATTCATTCTGAGAAGGAAACTTCTTCACCTTTGATGGAGTGTTAATTAATGGGTGATTGTGTGTATCATTGAACTTCTATACTTTCCATACTCCATCCACCAACTTTATCTGTAACATCGCTAAACAATTGGTCCTTGTATCCCTTCGCCTTTTAACTGCTTTATCATTTATTCTCTTGACGCCTTCTTTTGAACACACATATCTCCACCTATATATTTCTTGTGTTTTTGCACTCTTGTTAGAGAACTGCTTACGTATTCCGAACCCCTTACCTTTTGCATAATTATTATAAAAATCATAAGCTTCTCCCAAGGTTCCAAAGACCATACATTAAAAATTAGTCTCACTGAATTCATTGTTATCATCTCCTACAATTTCAAATGCATTATCTTGCACATGATCCCTATCTTCGTCTTCCATAATTTCACATTGATCATTGTCAACAAACTCATCATTGTCTTTCTCCAAATCAACAAACTCAGCATTGTCTTTCTCTAAATCAACAATGTCATCATAAAAAATTAAGCTCTCACTCATGTCAATGTCCTCAATAGCTGTTATTTGGGAGTGATCCATTATAACGAACTCATGTCAAAGTATTCAATAGCTGTTCACAACCTACATTGACAAGAACCAAAAAAACTTAACACCTTCAATTGAAATTAACTTGACATTTAGATAGAAAAGAATTTCCTTGAACTCTATGTTACAACAAGGTTGACATTCAAATAAAATTAGCTTCTCACTGGAATTTTTTTTTATAATCTTAAGAAAAAAAAAGTAAGCATGTTGTCAAATGTTCATTGACAAAAACAATTATACGAAAAAATAATAATTCATAAGCATGTTGTCAAAGGGTCTGTGAAAAGCAATCATGTGCATTATCTTGTTTTTGTGGCTACCATGTTATGGTTTAGCAGATGTATATATTTAACAAAGTCCAGTCATTTCAGCTTAAACCTTTAACAAAAAAAAGAGAGAAACAAACACACCCATACCAAATTAAGCATGCTGTCAAATGGTCTATGAAAAGCTGAAAATAAAAAACAAACTCTTGCCAAAGTTGTAAACTTTAAACCCATCAAAATATCTTAGTATAGCTGGGAGAAAATCCAACATAAAAAAGTGTATTACATAAACTTAACTTCAATACAGGGATAAAAAACAAACCTGCAAGAATTCAAGCACCTAAATATTTGTAGCAGTCGACATTTCCTCCATTAAGTGTTTCAAAGGTCTAAAATAAAAAATAAATAAAAAATAAAAAAATCAGAAAAAGCGAAACTTTGAGAAGCACAACACCTGTAGGTATAATGTGAATCAAGTTCAAAAAAAAAATGTAACAGTAGCGTGTTCATGAAATGGGATTTTGGAATCACCTTTTTATGTTGGCTCTAGTTTTTTTCTTCCATTTTTGTATTTCCTTTGCTATGCTTGCTGTCTTTTCTTGATGAATCTGAATCAGGTGTTTTGGAGAGAAGGAACTTGAAGAAAAACAGAGATGAGAATGGTGGAAAAAGGTGATGAATAACTTACGTGTGGACTGGGAAAGAATAGAGAACGCGGGAAGAGGGGAGACGCACAAAGAGCTGGTGAAAAATTTTCATACCAAAACGCAGCGTTTAATTTAAAATGACCCAGTGTGTGTCATTTAGATTGACACACACTTTCCCCATAAATAATATAATTATGTTGATATTCATAACCCATAGACAATATTTCAAATTATAACTCCTTAAAATTATTAATTATTTTTCGTTGTAACTTACAGGGTATGCATGACAACTATTATGTTCATTGTCACTATTTCTGAAAAGAAACAATTCTTTTCTATTTCTGTGCCTTGGAACAGTTTCTGAGAAAAAATATGTGTTTGATAACATATTATATTTTTATTCTGAGAATGAGAATTGTGTTTGATAACACAATAAATAATATAATAAAAAATAATTCCTATAAGTCTAATTTTTTTTGGATCATCACTTTCCTTTTCATATGGTGTGATAGTGGCGACGGCGGCGGTAGTGGCGGTGGCGTGGTGATGGTAGTGGTGGTGGTGACGGCAGTGGCTGCGGCGATAAAGGTGGTAATGGTGGCGGCATAGTGCTAGTGGTAATAATGGCGATGGTGGTGGCATAGTGGTGATGTGATGGCAGTGATGATTGGTGGCGGTGGCGGTGTTGGTGATAATGATGGTGATAGTAATGGCATGGTGGTGGTGGTTAGTGACGGAGGTGGTGGCATGGTGGCGGTGGCGATGGCATGGTAATGGCATAGTGGTGGTGGTGATGGCTGTGGCTGCGACTGCGACGATGATAGTGGTGGTTGGTGACAGTGGTGGAAGAAGTGGTGTCGTGGTGGTGGTGATAGTGGTGACAGCAGTGGCTGCGATGATGGTGGCGGTGGTTGGCAAAGGTGGTGGTGGTGATGGTGGCGATGGGTGGAGGTGGTGGCGATGGCATCGTCATGGTGGTGATGGTGATGGTAGCGGTGACATCATCGTGGTGGTGGTGGTAGTGACAACGACATTGGTGGTACTTTAACGGCGGCGACGATGGTGGCGGTGGTTGTGTCGGGATGATGATGGTGATGATAATAATGATAGTGGTGGAGAGTGATTGAGATAAATAAGTGTTTGTCATTTTATGCCCGGGAACAAAAAAAAGCAGAAACTTTTTTATTCTTTTTTCTATTCCCCAGCACAAAAATTAATCCGGTTCTCGGGAACAAAAAAATAAATCGGTTTTACGTTTTCTATCCATTTATGTTCACGGGAACTAATTAATAAGAACTTGATTCCGGGAAGGTTGTCATGCACACTCATAATGTATTGAGAGCTTATAAATCAAGACATATACAATGAAATGTGATCATTCTCTCTTCTTGTCCTAATTTTCTCTTTTTTCTATCTATTATCTTTTATTTTACTTGTTTCTATCTCTATTATTCTTACGGTTTTCTATTATTTTATAACATGTTATCACCACGATAGCATCTACCATGTATACTCACGAGATTCAACCTCAAAAGGAAAAAAAATTCATCTAACTCTTTTTCCTTTCCATTATTACAATCTTCCATTTTTTGATTTTTGTGAGATAATGATGGTCATGAAACGCGTTGCTTCCTTTGCGTTTCGCGCTTTGCTCACTTCTTTTTCATTCTTTTCTTCCATCTTGTTGACATCCAAATCAGAAGTGGATTCAGCTCATGGCCACGTGGACACAGTTCATCCAACTAATTGTAGTTAATCTGTTTTACTTGATTAGTTAGTTACAGATTAGTTATTTAATTAGTTAGTTAGTTATTTCCGCGTAAAGCTTTCTTCTCGTGTTTGTATATAAGGAGTAGCTACGTTCCTTTGTAAGTACTTTTTACAGAAATGAGATATTTCAATTCATAAGATGGTATCAGAGCCACTGTCATAGCACGTGACCAAGTGTGGTAATTTCTTCCATTGAACAGTGGAGAAACAAGAATCAAGTCAGAAGGTTGATTTTGAACAGGGTTTGCCATGATTGCAAGAAAGGGAAAAAGAATTGATCAGGGTTTGCCATGATTGCAAGAAAGGGAAAAAGAATGGAAAAATATGGGTTTATTTTTCCCTGCCTCCAACAACCTGAACCTCTCCGGTTACTCTGATTCGGATTGGGCATGCTGCCTAGACAGCAGACGGTCCGTCACGGGTCATTGTGTTTTTCTTGGCACCTCTTTGATCTCGTGGAAATCAAAAAAACAAACTACTGTCTCCCGTTCTTCTTGTGAAGCTGAATACAGGGCTCTAGCTAGCCTCACATGTGAGTTACAATGGGTCACTTATTTGCTGCGTGATCTGCGTATTCCCCCAACACACCCTGCTTCTGTTTACTGTGATAATGCCTCGGCTATTTATCTTGCACACAATCCAACCTTCCATGAGAGAACGAAGCATGTGGAGATTGATTGTCACGTTGTTCGCGAGAAAATTATTACGAAGCTCATTCATCTGCTTCCCGTATCATCATCTGACCAATTAGCCGATATATTTACAAAGGCATTATTTGCCAATCCATTTCATCTCAACCTTTCCAAGTTGGGACTTCAGAATATTTACAGTCCCACTTGCGGGGGGATGTTGACATCCAAATCAGAAGTGGATTCAGCTCATGGCCACGTGGACACAGTTCATCCAACTAATTGTAGTTAATCTGTTTTACTTGATTAGTTAGTTACAGATTAGTTATTTAATTAGTTAGTTAGTTATTTCCGCGTAAAGCTTTCTTCTCGTGTTTGTATATAAGGAGTAGCTACGTTCCTTTGTAAGTACTTTTTACAGAAATGAGATATTTCAATTCATAAGACATCTTCACCAGGAACATTTCTTTTTCGATCTCTTCTTCCACCTTCACCAGGAACATTCATAGTCGAAGCACCATCTCCACATACCATGTTCCTCTATCACAGTCATCGTTGATACGCCACCATTTCCCCGCCGTGCACCAGGACACTACCGTCTAGACCAACGCTATGCTCTCCGAGGTCAAGCCAATCGCCGAGTCCCTTCTCCACGTTGCCGGAAACCTCTGCCATGGTTGATTAGTTTTGGATTTTGACTTAGAGATCTGGGATTCTGGATTTTTGAATTTGACTGGGAGGGATTACTACGATGTTGGGCACTATCACCCTGATGTGGTCGAGGCCATAGTGAACCAAACAAAACTCTGCAAGTTTTTCTTGCTTGACAATTTTTTTTGTTACATCATTTTTCATTCGTGAATAGTTTTTGTTTTCTATAATAGGGTCTACTTTTGTTTAAGGGGAAAATGTGTATTTTTTTAAAGGACACAAACTTAGGCCCTTTTAAGAGAGAGATAGACATAAAGAGGTGTGACTTATACCTTTATTTTTTTATCTTTATTTTTTTAGTAGGACCCACACTTCTTTGTGTCTATCTCTCTCTTCAAATGACTTAAGTTTGTGTCCTTTAAAAGGACACTCACTTTTTCCTTTATAAAAAGAAAGGTTTCTAAATATTTAAAAAGGTTAGGCAACTAAGGTCAAAATCCATTTTAAAAAGCAACGATACCTTTTTTTTTTTTTTTTGGTATGCAAAGCAACGATACCTTTATGTCTTGCTTTTGTCTAGTTTTTGTCTTGCTTCACAACTAATGTATGTTAACTTTTTTGAATTATCATATTTATTTTTCAATTATACCCTTATTTTAAATTTTTATTTATAAATTTTATCATTTACCCTTATAATTTACTCTAATAACAAATTATTTCATCTCACTCCCTTCAAAATCCTAAGAACATCTTTATACATTTATCAAACAATTTTTAACTTTATTTTTTAAGCTCTTTTTTTTAACTTTAACTTAGAAATAACTTTTAGCTTAAAAAATAATATCTCAAACAGGCTCTTAATTGAGCGCATTAGGGTGGGGGAGGATTTGAGTAGCTTATTGTTAATTATCTAACTTATATCCATAGACAAAAAGAAATAAAAGAAAAACATAAGTCATATTTAAGGTTAATTATAAAAATTATAAGAATTGTTACTTAAGTTATGATATGGTAGTTTTACGAGTAAATTACACATTTTCCAATCTTGATTTAGTCATTTTCACTTTTTATATATTATCCAAAATTTTATTTTAGTTTTAATTTGTTGTACTATTTTTGAAGAGCTTGTTTAGCATCATATTGAGGAACCAATATACTCAAAATGAAAATTTCAATAATATAAGAGTTTTGATGATAACAAACAAGCTTGGAAGAGACCTTAAGAGTGATACAACTCACAACAATCAAAAAGAAATCTAAGGAAGAAATTCAACAAGTCAATGGATGCAAAACCATCAAGACTCGTGACCAAGTTCAAAGAAAGATAAAAAATCAAGCTACAATGGAAGTACCTAAGTCCTAGAACCTACAAGTAGTACATCTATAGGACTTAGACTTAAATGTAAAGGTAATTGACTAATATTACATGAATGAGCTCAAAGTATACCTAACTTTATACATGCATTGTCAACGTCTTTAAACACTATAACGATATTTGAAAGTCTCATGAAAAACATTCTTGACATGTTTTATAACTTCAAAACGTTTTTATTAAGTCAAGGATTTACATAAAAAGTAATTGGATGCAAGTTTGAGTGCTTTTGAACTCTTAAAAATTGCATTTTACTTGCTGTCAAGAAAGTATTCGAATACCTGTGCTGAGAACAAAAGTAATCGAATACTTATACAAAAGTAATCAAATACTTATAGAGAAGTATTCGAATACTTTTCTGAAAATAAAAGTATTCGATTACTTATCGAAAAATATTCAAATACTTACTGGATAGTAAGCATTCTAACAGCTATAAATGACTAGTTTTGATCCGACACTTATAAATACTCATTTGTTACGCCTTAAATCACTTGAAGTTACTATTTTATTGAATATACAATCATTATTGATCATTCTTCTTGAATCAAACACATCATCTACTCATTCTTACATATCTTGATCAATAATCATAAATCCTATTTGAGCTCTTTTCTTGTGATATCCATCAATACCTATAAGCTTCAATTTTGTTCAATCTGTACTTTAAAAGTACTTATTTATTTAAACACTCACCATTTGATTTCTTGAATAGAAAGGGAAGTGAACCCTTTGTGTTTAAAAGGTTACCAAAGCCCCAAGCAAAAGGAAAGCAACAACAAAGCATTCCATTCTGATATTAATTTACACATTTAAAAATCTACACAAGGCAGAATTATATTTTCATGTGTTTTGTGATTATCCGTTGGTAATTTGATCCTTTTTTTTATTTTTTACATGTTGTGCATTTAGTAATTAGGACTAAGATAATAATAGTTATTCATCATGTAGCGTGATTTATGTCGTTGCATGATATTACATTTTCTACATTTTGTTACATTAGGAATAAGCTAGTTATATAGTAACTATTGTGTGGTTTATGGTTGAATTTTGGTTTATAATTAAATTTTGCATTCAATAGTTCTAGGTAATTAGGAGTTTGAATTGTGTTGTTAGCATTACTTTGCGGACAAAGATAAAAGCTTGATTATCCATGTTTCCTTTTGATTATGCAAAAAATGCTCTCTATCTTGTTGACTCAATTTTCTATTTTTAGCTATTTTAATGAAAATTGAACAATGCTTTCTTTTGCCTTGCATATACAATGCATGGCTCAAAAGGTGAGGAGCAAGGTGCTAATAATAAAGGTGAAGAAGACCAGAAGAAATAAAAAGAGTTAACTATATAGATTGCCGAAAAAGCACAAATGACAGAAGGCATCTATGTTGCAACCTTGAAGAATCACCTTTATGGAAAAAGACATCCCACCCAAGGAATTGGAATGAAAAATTGATGCACCCAATGGAAGAATCAATATGCAACATTCAAGGATAAAAATCAAGATATAGTTGTGTGTTTTTCCCACGTGACTATTCTTAGCCCAGTCCATTTAATAAAGCTATATACACATGTACTTTAAGCAATTAGTAATTTAATTCCAGATTTCCAAGAGATAAATACAATCTGAAATAGTCAAAACCTTACCTATATCATTGTATCTAAGGTTTTTATTTTTATTTTTTAGGGAAACAAAAAATAATATGTTCTTGTGGAATCAATATTGATTGTTATTTTTCTAAAAAAATAAAAATAAAAATCTAGTCCACGCGTTTGATTTTGAGATTTTTCTTTATTTTTTAATTTATAACCTAGGTTTAGAATGCTATTTTGAATGTCGTAGCATGGGCCCAAATTGGGGGGCTGAGTCCATAGCTAACACTGTAGATATACTTACCGTAACAAGTAAAGCTTTTTATTAGTAGGCCCATTTACTTTATTAGGGCTACCGATCGACAGTATGTTGAACTCCGGAGAGTAGAATACTGGCTTTTTTGATCCTTATAACCCTTTACTAATAAATAATTACTAAATTGACCTTCATTATAAACTATTTCAAAAATTTAACCCCCCTCAAAAACATAACACCAATCTGCCTCTGTTTGACTGTTGACCACTAAACCTACCCGGGTACACCCCTCCCTACCCGGGTATTTTTTGAAATTTTTTGTATACCCGGGTAGGGAGGAGTGTACCCGGGTATTGTTCTTGATTGCTTGAATTATTTACCCGGGTAGGGATGAGTGTACCCGGATAAATGTTCTTTATTTTAGTGATTAGTGATTCATTACTTAATTACTTGCCACACGTTCTATGTTTCTCGTTCTTTATGGTTTCCATGAACAGCGTTAGTGTTCATTTCTTTACTTTTTTTTTTTTTTACTAAGCATCTACCTAATTAACTTATCTAAAAATGCTTTCGAGGAACTGCAGGCATTGGCACAATACGTGTTTGAATCATTGTGGGTTAATAAGAAGAAGATTTACCCGGGTACACTCATCTTTACCCGGGTAAATAATTCAAAAAATCAAGAACAATACCCGGATACACCCCTCCCTACCCGGGTATACAAAAAATTTCAAAAAATACCCGGGTAGGGAGGGGTGTACCCGGGTAGGCTTGGTGGTCAACGGTCAAACAAGGGCAGATTGGTGTTTTGTTTTTTAAGGGGGTTAAATTTTTGAAATAGTTTATAATGAAGGTCAATTTGATAATTAATTATTAGTAAAGGGTTATAAGGGTTAAAAAGCCGTAGAATACTACTTGTTATGCCTACCAACTTAGTATTATTGTATGTCTCTAACTTTTCAAGTACAATATTTATTGTGTTTTGAAAAACAAGACGAAACACGACGACGGAATGTTCTTGAAAATGAAAAGGAATGAAAATAATAAATATGACGGTTTCGTAATCAAATATCTAATAATTGGGATTGGATTCTGGTGAAAAAATAATTATGTTATTTGTTCACAATCATTTATTGATAATCAGTCAAGAGAGAAAAAAAAATATAATATAATTTTCAAATAATATTTGTGATCAAATAACATTATCACATGACAGCTTTTTTATATTAGAGAATCCAAATCCCTAATAATTGGTTTAATAATTATTTTATGATAGCAAAAATATGTCTTTTATCTACAATTTAATATTTTATGTAAAAATTTTGAACTTTAAATATTTATTTAATTGGCTATCTTTTTTGCCCTATATACAGTGACGGAGTCACGTTAGGACAGGATGAAGTCTTAATCCACACTAATTTTTGAAAATTAGCCAAGTTTTAAACGTGGCTAAATCACCGTAGCTAATTTGTACTTAACTAGGTTTGGCACAGGTTCATGCGATAAATGTTTTTTACTTACACATACCAGAAAGAAAGGTAGATGAAAACGAAATTTGATGTATAGACCTTACAATAAATTAGTTCACGCTTTCGTATCTATAAATTAAATTCAATCATGTTTCTTTTATAATTTCTCACCCGTAAATGAATGCTAAATCCATGACTGTTTACATGTACAACTAAGAATCGGATTATACAAACCAGATGAGGTTGAATGGTTGGTAATTTGGGTCTCCTTGCATAGTGTGCTCTGTATCTGTTTGAAAGATGCAGGTGACAACGATTGAACAAAGTGGGATTGTGTACGTACTAGACACTTTACATTCAAGTCAGAAAGTGATAAAAGAACGGAGAATATGAAAGGAATCGCTTGTGTACCCTGTAATTCATGATATACAGCATTATGCGTGTGCGGGGAATCTGGGATAGGAGGATACCTCAGGATTCTCCCACCATAGATTCTTGCACTATAATTCTTTAACAAGCACGAGAAACTAATTAGACCCATATTATGATCCAAAACATATAGTATACACACATTATATGCAAATAATATTCTTTTCCCTTTATTTGAACTGTTCAATTCATTTTCTTTACAAAAGGGTTGTACATACATTATTATTAGCTATCATTATAAATGTAGCAGATTTTTAAGTCACATAGTAATTTTGATTTTATTTTTATATTAATTTTAATGAAAATTAGAGAGAAGAAGTAAGCTAATAATTAGTCATGCCTAACTCATAGGTTGCTCAAGTTTGATGAGTAAGGCTGAAATCTTATATTAAGAAAAATGTTCTTTAATTTTATATATTTTAGATTAATATGTAGAGAGAGAGAGAGAGAGGGAGAAATTCATTTCCAAATTTGTGAATTGAATCAATGTTCGTGTAACTTCTTATTGTTCTATCTCTTTTAATGATTTATAACTAGCATTGTTCTAATGTAGGACAACTATCCATGTAGAGAAAATTCCGATGTCTTTTCACCCAACACAAAAATAAGTATCCATGCAAAAACATGTGATGAAATAATGCATTATTTTCTGATTCCACCCTAAGCCCGCACATATAATATTCCTTTCATTAGAATAACCTGATAAACGTTTGCCACAAAAAAGTAGAGCAAGCTGATTCCTAGTATTATTAGGACAGAACCCAAAGTTGTGCATCATAAACTGGAAAGAAACATTCGGTTTCAGTCACGAAAGGTGCAAGTAGTTCCCCTGGGAAGTAGGAAATGTCAGCCAAAGAGAGTTCCGTCCAAGAATATGCACTTATGGGATCTGTATATGTATCCATAAAATTAGCAAAGTCATCCATAACCAAATTCCCGTTACCGTCTGGTGCAGGCTCCTCTATAGTGCAAAAAATATCACTCAATGATGGAGAGGCATCAGGGGTTTGAGTCTGAGAAGTAGTTGGAGAAGTGTTTTGGAAAGGATCAACAATTTCTACCGAGTCCTTCTCTTGAATGGATTCAACTTGGGAGTGATGCTTTGACTTGGATGTTTCAGCTTTTTCATTTGATACTGAACTATTTTGAAAGCGCTTCTTAAGATGGGCATGCCAGTGATTTTTTATCTCGTTGTCTGATCTTCCGGGTAAGTTAGAGGCAATCATAGACCACCTACAAGTGAAGGTAATTGCATTTAATTAGTTATGGTTTCTTCACAGTTCGTGCAATGTTATACGATTCATAACTAGCAAGAAATTACATTTAACGGAGAAGCAATCAATGTTGTGATGAATTGATATGATTAATTACATAAAATCATGTGATCAAATGTAACTTTAGAGAACATTGTTGCTCGATCTCCAAAAAAAAAAAGAGAACATTGTTGCTCAGGAACGAAGTGTAGGGTATGATGTAACAATTCTGGTACACAAATTTACCGAGTCTCATTTCCTATGTGACAAGTATAATTTAACGTTTAATCATTAAGATAAACTAGAAACATATTATTAGAGAATTTTTTGTTTTCAAGAAGAAGCAATTGGGGTGTGTTGTGTTATACCTATTTCCAAACCTTGCGTGCAGTTTGACAATAGTCTCTTCTTCTTCATGAGTGTAGTTCCCTCTTTTGATGCCTGGCCTTAAATAATTCATCCACCTCAATCTGCAGCTTTTTCCACACCTTGCAAGACCTGAAACAATATCACGCAATTATATTGTGTGTAATTGAGTTCCTCTTTTTGACCATATATAGATGGCTATTATAATGATGGATTGATCATGCATGGAGAATAGAGCAGTGTTCTTAAATTCCTTCACAGTTTAATAGGTAGCTTTCTTAGTTAACTTATGTATATGCCACATACACTACAAGCCAAATGATCACCTGCAAACTTGGGAAGTTGGCGCCAATTCCAGTGGCCAAACCTAGTAACATGAGCAATCAACTTTTTGTCTTCTTCGGGTGCCCATGTTCCTTTCTTCAGTCCACTTTTGTCGCAGCAAGGGGTTCTCACCATCTTTGATTTCTACTCTCTTTTCCAACTCTATAGAGAAAGAGAGAGAGAGAGAGAGGAGTATATATGTTGAAATTGTGAGCAGCAAGACATTTTCCCAAGTTATATAACTGAGGGGGAGAGGGATTAAACAATTGCAAAAGAGTTGACACGAGCAATTTTAGTCTTCCAGCGGAAAACTAGAAGCTCTCTTCCCACTTAGTACCCAACCACTCAGTTGAATTTTCCCACTCGGCCACTCGTCAAAGTTGAATCAAAGTTGCCGCGTTCTCCAATAAAATTACTTGCCGTATCTCTATCTGGATACCGTGCACCATATTCAATTTTAAAATAATAGTAATGTGAATAATATCAAATTTCGTGATCATACGCATCATCATATATATACTCGTACCACATTCTCATTCTCATTACCTATCTTCTTCCCTGTAACCTGAAAACAAAAAACAAAAATTTATTATTTTGCTGCCTTGTATAACTTTACATCAATCTATCACTCTTTCCAAACTATATAGCAATCTGTTTCTATTTGACTAATGTTTTATCAACACTATTTGATCAATTTGCACATTTACAAGTGTTGGGATAGATTGGTGTATAATTTGAGAAGATAGACAAATTTATATATAATTTGAGAAGGGGTAGCATGATAAAAAAAGTTAAAATAGGAACAAAACGGTTAATCAACTATAATATATATGTTAAGACTTAGGACTATATTATGTATACCTGAAAATTGAAATAAAAATTAGTGTACAACTTACCAAGAAAAAATATGGAAAGAGGGAGACCATTCATTCAAAAGTCCTCCACCCCCCCTAATATTTGTCTCGTAGTTTTGTAAATTTAACTATTTTCTCTCACCATAGAGGGTTAGAACTCTCGAAACATTAAATTTTGTTCCAATTCTAAAGAAATTCTTTCACTATTTTAATGTTTTTTCAAATCTTGATTTAAAAAATATATGAATACATTTTATATGGAGTCTTCTTGAAATTAATTAAAGTCTATGTATTTTATAAGCTCTGACTAATTAAGTTATACAAGTAAGGTGTGAAAAACATTTTCGCTTATTGAAAAAACGATCCGATTTCCATCTAAATCAGAGGACGGTGAGCCTATTCTAGCCTAACCAATAGGAAAAAGAAGACAAAAATTTAAGAATATTGCTTGGGAGAAATCTATTCACCCTGCTCTTATTACCTGGATCTATAAGGTTTTGTGCTGGGATGCATACTCTAAAACTTGATTTTTATTTGTTGTCAATCAGTTCTTGGGTGAGTGTTAGTTTTTAAACTTAGCTTCAATTTAAAAAATTCTTAGAAGCGTGGATAATTTATAAATTCATTACCCCAAGAGCTCTTTTCTAGGGTTTCAAACATGAAAATTTGATTATTTTTTATTTTTTTATTTTTAGAATGGGGCGGTAAGAACCGAACTTTAAATCCTTTTTATATCAAGTAAAAAATCAATTCAATTCAAAAACTTAAATCATCCATATTAATTGATAATGAGAGGATCCATGAATCTAATATTAAAATTTTGGGTTGACAGAGACATGAAATTGAGTCCATTTGTTGCTGGACCCAACAGCTGTGTCTAAGTCGTTTTTTATTAGAGACTAGCTAGGTGTTTGGTGAGAAACGGATTGAATACTTAGGTTTTCAGAACTCAAAAAGGATTTTGTTGAGGGGAGCATACTAATTTTTTATTTTTTATTTTGGGGTTGTCTTATACTTAAATTCAACTTTTTATTTAAAGAATGGAGACAACGATAATTGAACTCTAAATCCAATTGATCATAAGCTTTGATGACAAGTCACAATTCACGTGTCTTGTAACTAAATAACTCTCCAAAACATTTAAGCCGTTCGATTAAGGTATACAAATAATTTTATTATATCTATTTGCACTTTTAATGCGTTTATAGAATATTAAAATAAGCAAGTAAAAGCATTGTTATTTTGCCTAAATATGCCGATAGCTTAGTCTTACAATTTTTCACCAAAATATTTCTTTCCAAACTCAAGTGTGTGACCTGCTCAATTATATGATTATATGAATACTATAATTTACAACATTAATTACTTAATATTTGATTTGGTGCCATATGCATGCCTAAAAGCAGTCGGTCTCCTTTACATTAAAATAACTTTCAACTAAAAGCGAACTTAGTTATTTTAATTATAAATATTTCTAGGGGTTTGCATTTATCATTTAACATGACACACCAAAGTTTTCTACACACACAACATTTTATGGGACCCACACTTTTTGAAACAAAAAAAAAAAAAAAACTACGGCATGCAAAACGAATCTCTATAACATTACACAATCATTTTTCTTACAACATAACTCTTATAAAACCCATATTTCTAATCTCAAAATAAAACTAATAAAATATACTAAAACTATATTGTGCATGTTTAATAATTTTGAATGCCTGTTTTTAATAGCTAATAATCCAATCTTAGAAAACGGGCCAATTGAGCACGACTTATTGTACGTTAGCCTTAATTAATTGTGTCAAGCCGAATAAGATCCTAAAAAAAACGAGTTGGGGTTTTAGGAACTTGACCTAACTTAGGGGATTAGTGTATTAAACAGGATACTACATTTTTTTTCTTATTAAGAGAGTTATTGATAACAATATTTTTTCTCTAAATTAAATCAAAACTAAACATGCACTTATTTCACCAAAAATAAAAAATATGATTTTTTTTAATCTGCAAATTGAAATATGATTTTAGACAATAAATAATTATATGAAAAAACAAATGATTGATAATAAGTTAGGCTAATGTAGAATACCAAAGAATCGGCTTAGCGACAGCCAAACACGTAATGTAAAGACAATTCACAATTACATCTACAAGTTCAAATATGCTTATATCCATTGTTGTCAAAAACTAGTGTAAAAACATAAAAAGTTACGTTTTTACTAAAGTGATGCGTGTTAAAATGTAAATAAAAATGGTCCTTGATAAAAACTGGTAAAAACGCCGTGTAAGAGCGTAAAAACTTATGTTTTTACTTGAAACGAAAAAAATTAAAAAAAAAAGATATAGAAAAAATAAATTAAAAAAAAACCCAATTTTTTCGTTTTCCCCAAATCATATGCATAGTATCTTGATATCTTTTTGTTTGGATATATGTCTTTTATAATTATGTCTTATAAAGCTGCAATTCTATTATAAATTATGCTATGAGAATCGTTTTGTGTTTTTGGATCATTGTGTGCATTGAAAGAAGTGAAATTATATCCTAATGAGCGATGATCTAAAATCTGCAGAGTATATTAAACAGTTAGAGCATATTGGTTATATATTATTTGTTAGTTATCACTGTTTATAGTTTTGATACTTGGTTATCAAAACTAATTTTCCTTTTTAGATAGATAAGTGGCTCAACACACATATTCATTATGTAATATTTTTTTACATGCATATATATAATTTTGTATCTGAACCTTAAGTAGTAGAAAGTAGAAACTTTACGTTTCGTGTCATTTCTACGTTTTACGTTTCTACGTAGAACCCGAGTTTGACAACATTGCTTATATCAATTACTTAAAATCAAATTACATGCAATATTCTTGTGCATTTTTAATCTTAGCATAAATAAATTGCCTTTAACTTGACTAATAGAGAGGATTAATTAAAGTACAAAAAACCTGGCCAGTTAATAGGCCCATTAAACTTATATATAATGCTTTTTTTATTTTATTAATTTTTTTTTAAACTTATTCGAGTTGGCTTGACTCACAAGATATGCATATCAAGCTTTTTTTACCCGTATTTAGATAAACCAAGGTTTGAAAAAACCATAGTCACGCGCATAATAAGCCCATTTTCTCTGACTTACATAAACTATCCAACATAGACTGGATACTAAAAACTTATTTTCGATTTTATATAAGAATCCAGTTAGAGATTTTTTATGGACAACGAAATAAAAATTAAGATAATGAAATAAAAATTAAGATAATGAAATAAAAATAATAAAAATAATTTTCCACAATAATAATAATAATAATAATGGAAAAATATTTGCCCTTCTAAATGATTTTCATTTTAGTTAAAAAATAACAATCAATAACACAATTAAAAAACAAAACTAATAATAATAATAACAATAACTTTTTTTTGACGTCCTGTGGCCTGTGCCATATATTTATCCGCCACTTGCATTCTTTTATCCTGTCAGGAACACACACACACAAAAACATATGTATATGGTAGTTGTGGAAAGAAGTTTATTTTATTTCCTTCATTCTTCCAGTCATTAATTTGCATGCTCGCTTTGTCTGTTTCATCCACAATAAAACTGTTTTTTTTCGTCCAGTGCTATCCTCCACTTGCATTCTTTTAACCATACATTTGATTATTTATGGCTAAGAATAATTAGTTGCTTTGAAAGTCCAAATAATGTGACGACGATGGTTGTGTGTACTACATCATCAACTGTCAATTCATTCAATTTGGATACAAAAACGAACACAACCATAAATTATGTTTAGCTCGATGCAGGAACCGGATATATGACAGCCCACAAACTTGGAACATATTCATACAGTTACATACATTCTCGAATTTAAGTGATTCTTATAGTTATTTGACCAATACAAGAAGTAGCAACTTGTACGCGGTGAATGCATTTTATTTTATTTTATTTGTGAAGCACATTTAGGTATCAAATATTTTGCATCTAATATTGGACCAGAAATGAAAAACATGAAACACGGAGATGAAATTAGTTTGACCCTCATACTCAATCAATTGAAAATTTACTCAACTACATATTAATTTTAACACATGTTTAGTTTCTCTTAATTTTTACTTAAAAAAATAACTTCTCAACTAAAACTTCTATCCACATCATTACCATTTTTTAAGCATAAAATAAGGTAATCAAAATATGTTATAGTCTTTATATAACCGATACAGGACTAAATAATTGATGGGGGAAAAATAGAGAAAATAGTATTATTATTAAATAATAATTGCAAGATATATTCGTTAACGTAACCCTATTTCTCATATTTTATAAGGGTTCGCTATCTACGTTGAGCCCAAAACGATATTATTTTGGGACAAAAATTAAGGTATTTTTATAATTATAATTTATTTCAAAGTTATAATAGTCTTTCTTATTATAATTTTTTAACTTAAAACGACGTCGTAGTTTTGAGACTGAATGTAGATAACTTATTTATGTTTACTGTATTCATTTTATAATTGCATTTTTTATTTACGTCAATTATAGAAAAGCTAGTGATAATTTAGCAAATGATATATGGATTGATTACAGTGCGCTCTCAATTCAAATATAAAAGTATCATTATAAAAGCTAGTAATAATTACTTGCTGAGTCCTCCAGAATCAAACAGTAAGAAAAAATGCATTCTCAGGCTAAATTATTATTTTTTTTTTTAATTTTTTTTAAGCGGAAGGGGTGGGGTAATTTCTTTAAAAATTTACGTTTACTTCAGCAGAAAATTATGGATCAATCATTAAATATGCTGCATATTTGATGTCATGAATCGTAAGTTGGATATGCTCCAACAGTTTTTCAAATTTATAAGATTTAATGTAATGGGCTGGACGTGAGCAATAACAATGGGCTGCTTTCTTGGTGGGTGGGACGTGAGAAATGAACAACGGGCTGCTTTCTTTGAAGACTAATGATATTTGTATATATCGACTTTATTCTCAATTGCTAGCTCTACGGTAAACTCAATTGCATCATTTAAAAAATATTGCAGGGGAACTAATATAATGTAGCAACGTGTAATGTGTTGCTCAATGGACTCCACAAGAGTCTAGGGCTTGTGAATGTAAAATCAAGACAAGGGTCATTTTTCTTCTCTGAAAAATTGTGGGTTGGACCTCATCTGTTTTTTTTTCTCGGCCCCTTTTGTTTTGTCTAGGTTTTTTTTTTACGGCTACAATTCTTTTGTCTACTTTAAAGTCTCCTTTTTAAAAAATTAATGCGGACTGTTGTCATATTTATAGTAGTGGGTTTAGTGTCTCGAGAATCCAAGCCAAGCTAACATCACGTCCAATATGGCTTCTAAGAAGGGATTGAAGGCCCCAAATGTTTTTATGTCATAGGTCATGGCATGGGTGTGCTATATCATTATTGGGCCGTAAGAACTTATCTTGATTCATTCAGATGATTTAGCTAACTATCTAATTGATATTTTGGAAGAAATAAGTGTAAACTAATCCATCAAAATATACTAAATACAAATTCAAAAAAATTTACGTAAATATATCAAAACACAATTCTAAATTCTAAATTAATCATTAATGGGTTCGAAGTTCATACAAATGTTTGGACTGCAATCTGGATTTTCTTTTTAAGCCCAAATTTGAAATTAGATTCAAGTGTTGTTGGTTAATTATTTTTGGGCTAGAATGGGTGTGTTTTTATAGAGGTCCAACTCACCAACCCAGCATGTTGTGCTATAGCTGGACATATGAACCCAAGGAGTATTACGATCAAACACGGGATTTTCCAATTATCATGGCATACGATTTTGAATACAATATTTTTAACTAAACGTATCACTAAGTTTGGATTATATAGCGAATTTGAGTTTGATTAGTTCAGCTATTCTCTTATACCATAAATGGATGTTTAATTGATTTTTATATATATATACACCAACACCAACATAAAAAAATTAATTGTGAAAAAATTTATTTATTGAGAGGTTTACCCTTTGTAAAATCAAAATTTCCTTTTACAATTGTAAAACAATTAAGCTTGAAGAATACTATTGAAACCAACAAATTAATAACCTAATTTGTTAAGTAAATAAATATGGCAAGTAGTAAGATCTGAATCAAGTCAATTTTAATAAAAGATTGAAAGCTATAAACTACGTGCGACCCTTTGGTGTCTTAATAATCCTAATGTAGAGATTATTGTTCCGGTTTATATTTTACAATATCTTCTATCTTATTTCTATTATTTATTCACATTACAAATAGTCGTGTCTAGTGCCTAATTTAAGCATTAGGCTTGCACTACCATATCTTTAATTTAATTTAATTTTTTTTAGATTTCTCCATCAATATTCCGGTCAAGTAGAACCACAAGAACGACAAAGTTATCCTTACCAAATTTCTAACACAATTCCATACCCAGAATTTGAACTCTAGAACAACCTCATAATAATTGATCTACTTGCTTGGTGGTGCAGTACCCTATTTTTATCATATTCATTATTTAGTCAATTGCAAAACTGAATTGATATCCAATTTAATCACTTATAAGAAATGATTTAATTATTTATTTATTCAACTAAGTTTATCATATTTTATATCACATCAGATAATATCTGTAACACTCCGTCTGCAGCCGGTTAATTAACACTCATATGATAATAAGCGCATCATATTTTATAAATTAAATGCGGAAGCTAACTGCTCAACTTTTTCTTTTTTCCTTATGTATTACAATTTTTATCGCTTCTTTGGTCAAAATAAAACGAGCAATATTTTGTCTGTATTTCGGACCACGGGGGATAATTTTCACTATGATAATTTCAACCTGATTGACAGTTTAATATAATCCAGACATAAATCTTATTACCCAGCCATCCATAGCATAGGTTATCCCATACATACAAGTCTCCAATAATGTCCATAATGTTACTTAGATAATTACATCAAATTCACAAAAGAGATGCAATTAAATAAGTAACATAGACCTGAGTATACATCACTAACAACACATATGCAACTATCAACATGGCATAGACATCTCTTATGCTTATCAAAAGAATACATGGCATGTACATCTCAAAAGAATAACATCATGTCATGTACAAAATGAAATGTCATTCAAAATATGACTATCAGGTCATATAGTATCTCTCCTCCAGCCTCTTGTCGCGCGATGCCTCAACACCATCAGCTACTGTACTTGAAATGGTAATCCTCATAACGCGGGGTGCGATGATAATCTCAACAAACTAGGGGTCCTTGGAGAGTTCCTCCACCCCCAAGTTCACTTCGGGCATAATATCACAGTATAAAAGCATATATGCATCAGAATATGTATATCAATGAATGTGTGCAATAATAAATCATACTCCCAGAGAATATAACAAGTATGCAGCATTATGATGAATCCAAAAAGAGATCCACTCGAGATTTAATTGGAAAGATCTTGAATGATTTTTTTTTAAGATAAATCTTCATTAGATTTAAAAATTGTCATAAATCAGGTGACGCCTAAAGGTTGGGTATTTCTATAGCCAAGACCCTAATTTCGGCAACAATTAAGTTCATTTTATGAGTACATGGTTTGAAGGATATTTCTAAACCCTTAGAAAATAGTCCCGATATTGCCCCTATTCGACAGGTAAGGATCCAGCTTCATGAGTTTGATGAAAGGGTCAAAGAAGTCACAATATGGTAATTCATGTCACCGGTAACAATCTCAACAAAAAATCAGTGACTGTTAAGCATGAGCCTGACAATAACATTTCTGAAGTCCCTTCTAGTCCTATGGCTTTCAAAGGCTCGGGTGTAGAGCCCAAAATGTGAGTGAGGTTAGTGAGTGTGTAGTGTATGCTAGGAGCATACAAACATGTACATCCTAGAATAGCCAAAACCCCAAAGTTGCAAAATAAAGATAGAGCAGAATATGTACAAGGCAATAGTCGCCTACTCTAGGGTTAAGATAAGACATGATATATATCTATTATTGGTGCTATATACAAGGAAAACATGACAAACACAGATGTACAAAAAAAATGTGTAACAAAAATATTTACACAAATTGTATAAAATAATGCAACAAAAGGTGGGTGAAACAAATAAATACGAATTTATAAATAACTTGCACAATCAACAAAATAGGCTTGACTCTGAATGTCCCAAATGGAGTCGCCAGTTGTCGGAATCGAATCGCGACGTGACAATGAAAAATTGAAAATTAAACACCAAGGTTTATTTTGGAAAATATTGGAAAAACCTTTTTCGTTTAAGAAATCTGGTCTATGAAAACAAAAACGGATTCAAGAGTCGATTACGAGTAAGGAATGTCTTAGCGCCCTACAACGTCCATTTTTTAAAACGGTTACCTTAAATTAATTTTGCAAATTATTGATAAAATTTTAAACATTTATTGTATCCTAAAAAATTAAGTAAGATTGATTATTGAAAAAGAAAAGTAATTTTTGAAAATTTATTTTTGGGCTTGACGGGAAGGGTCCTACTCCGACATATCCCTCGATGCACTAGAAAACTCGAAGCTACGTCATTCTGTAGAAAATATCTGTGTGTTGATTAATTTTAATTTTTGAAAGAGGTCATTTATTTTTTGAAAACAAAAACGGATTCAAGAATCGATTACGAGTAGGGAAGGTCTTAGCGCCCTGCAACGTCCATTTTTAAAACGGTTACCTTAAATTAATTTTGTAAATTATTGATAAAATTTTAAACATTTATGTTATCCTAAAAAATTAAGTAAGATTGATTATTGAAAAAGAAAAGTAATTTTTGAAAATTTATTTTTGGGCTTGACGGGAAGGGTCCTGCTCCGACATATCCCTCGATGCACTAGAAAAATTCGAAGCTACGTCGTTCTGTAGAAAATATCTGTGTGTTGGTTAATTTTAATTTTTGAAAGAAGTCATTTATTTTTTGAAAATGAATCCATCATTGCGTAGGGCTTAAGATAACATAGCTATACGTAAGCTCCAACGAAGTTTATAACACTTGAGGATGGTGAGCCACATAAAAATGTTGTACATCGATGCTAGGATGTTGAATAAAATTCATTAAATATATAGAAGAATAATTTTGATTTTAAAATTTTGAGAGAAAATAATTTTATTTGAAAACGAATCCACATTTGTAAAAAGTTTAAGATAGTATACCTATACGAAAACCCATATGATATATATAATGCTTGAGAATGGAGAACCTTACAACAACATCATCAATCATTGTGTGGATTAAAAGGAAAAAAATTTATTTTTGAACTTATTATTATTTTATTTTTTTTGGAAGATGTTTAAGCAAATCACACTATAAATACATAAATTATATCAGGAAGACAAGTAAGAGAATAATAACAGCACAAATCATTATTACTTATATTTTCAGCTTTTTGTAATTTTTTTTCTTTTATTTAATTCTATCCTACTTAAATATTTTAATATTTTTCTCTTTTAAATTTTAGGAATTTCATATTTTAATATCACTAGACTACTCCTAAACTAATACAAAAGAGAGACAATCACGATTCTCCTTCTTTTAATTTTTGAATTTTACATTTTTATTAATTTATCTTTATTATTAACACATTTCAAAAGTTCTTTTTTTATTAAAAAAAAGGGTTTGATGTTTGTCATTTTAAATGACATAAGTTATGTCATTTTAGGAGAGAGATAGACACAGAAAAACAGAAATTATGGGAGAGAGAAAGTGAGTGGTTTTTTTTAATTTAAAATTCAAATTTTCTGTGTCTATATCTCTCTTAAAATGACATAACTTTCTGTCATTTAAAATGACAAACACTTTTCCCTAAAAAAAATTATTAGACCCACCTTATATGCATATGCAGCCCACTTGATTTACTCATTAAAGTTGGTTGCCAAATTACATGTGGGCCTAAATAAGACTAGCCCAAACCTAAAAAAACCTAAACCTAAGCATAAACTAAAAGTGGGGGGGACAAAAAAAACCTTAGCGGCAATGCAAGAGTTACATAGCATGGTTGGAGCTTAGGGTTATTGTGTTCTGTTTTTTCTTTTCTTTTCTTAAAATTGTTTTGCAGGTGTTTTTATATTTTTTATTTTGAAAGTTAAAAGTCAAAACACTAAATAAAAACATTTCAATTTAAAAAATAAAATAAAATAAAAACATTTCAAATATATTCCTCTAGGGATAACATGCTGATCTTTCCCAAGAACTCACATCGACAGAAAGGTTTGGCACCTCAATGTCTATTCTTCGCCACATGAAGCTGTAGTAAGTTGCAAGGGTTGAAAACCAAAAAATTGTTTTACAAGATAGATTTCAAACATGTCGTTACTTGCAAATTTTAAGGCGTGAAGGAAACTCTGGTGGAGGTTAGCGATTGTGACTTGCACGTGGTGGCTTGCGACCTTGGGTTTGATTCTTGTAGCTGACGCACGATGAATCATTAGTAGATTTGGACAACTATCTCGTACAAGACTTGAGTGGGTAAGGGCGACTTGGTCTTGCAACACAGAGGGTGGTGGCGTGTTGAATCTTTAAAAATAGTGTAAATTGGATCAATTCCCCTTGTGTTTAAAAATATTATAGGCCCAATTTCACTGTCCCAATTACATTTTAAGTAAATATTATCAGTTACTGGGATATTCATATTTGCAATGGTTCTTTTGCTTTTCAGACTTGCAAAGCCCAAGAGTAATGACCCAAATTAGAGAAATGGATGAGCCAGCCTAGCAGTATGCATGAGGGAAAGTTTAAAAAAAAAGCAAGAAGAAGTTGAGGGCAGATTGGGATAAGCATCGTGAAGAAAAGACAAGGACCAATGAGAGACATTAACCTTATCAATATCTCAAATTGAAAAACCCTAACCCTGTTCTCCCTAATTCATCTACTCATCCATACTTCATATCAGTGTCTAGCCTTGAGTCCACTAAACAACCGAACCACATAGCCACTCGTTGTGTTGTCTTCACACAAATTATTCACTCAAACCGTGACTTGAGCCAAACCTTTCTTTACAAAATTCAAAAGAAAACCCCAACTAATTTGTGGGCTGGAGGCAGTTACGATTCGCTAGTGTGGTGCGAGCGTGGAGATTAGATGTGCATTACAAGAGGAGAGTCATATCCTGCGTGCGAAGGAAGTGCACGCGGGTGCTGAGAGCAAAGGCTTAAAGCCCATGCATGTGAGGAAACGAGATATAAAAAGGAAGGCGAAAAGCTTGTAGGGCAAACTCTCTCACCTTCTTCTGTATTTTTCTTCATCTTTGTTTCTGTTTTTATTTTGTTTTTGCGTTTCTGGTATTGTAAGAACTTAGTTTATTTTGTTTAGTTTTGAGCATAATGTCGAGGCTATCCCAATGGATAGTACTCGTTCTGTGATTTTAAGATTTATGCATTTCATTTCCTTTATTTTTCCTTTCATTCCTGTAGTTGAGCTCAATTCTTATGGATTTGAGCTAAGTTTTCCAAGGGTTGGGTGATTGAGACCCCAACCACAATGACTGATGTTAATTGCTTTTCTGATATTAATGTTTAATTTCTTTAGTTCAACTCTGATTTATCTGTTCAAATTTTATTTCATTTTGGCCATATGAAATAGGTTTGCTTAGGGGAAATTTATTGGGAAATAAATTTCTCTGGACAATGAGTTGAGCTCGTCGACTCAAATAAGGGGTTATTTGAGGAAGTAATTCAAAGATGATTTTACTCCTCCATGTAGCCAAAAGGACCTGAGCTTCAAGCTCTTAGTCTCACCTGCTTAGAGAAAGTTGTGTGAAAATAAAAGGGAAAAGGATTTTTAAGGGATTGAAAATCCACAGTTGTCTGCCAATTGAAAAATAATTGTGAAAGAATCTTGTTAAGCAATTGGACACTAGGGGCTATGGGGAAGGAATCAGAACTCAACCCATTTTTCTAACTAGATTTCTTAAAACTTTGTCAAATCTATTTGTTTTTAATTCACTTAAATTTTTTAGTAATCTTTGCAAAAATATAATCAATTCAAAAAGTCAAAAAATAATTTTCTCAATTTATTTTATTTCTTTCATTTTGTGCATTAAGAAATTGTTTTCAAATTTAAATCAGAAAACCCAAATGAACTTTTGATCTTTTGTTTGCTTATTTTATTTTCTATTTATCAAATATAATCATAGTTTTCTTTTTAGTTAGAAATTCAATTTTAAGCAATTACAAATTTTAGTCAAGTCAAAAATGCCAAAGATTCTTGTGGGAACGATATTGGGGTCTCAAATACGCCCTATATTACTTGTGGCTGCGTATACTTGTGCATGACTTGCATACTCTTTAGCAAGGCCAACATGGTGCAAGAATGCCGGTGACGTGCATTGAGGCGAAGCTTGCGGTGGCAAGGTGGCGCGCACGATGGAGCATGTGGTGGAGAGGTCACGCGTGTGGTGGCGAGGCAGTGGTGCTCCAATCGGTGTCACACACCTTTACTGTGTTGGGTTTTGTTGGATTTGGGTTTGGAGGTATTTGAATTCAAAGCAACTTGGGGTTTCTCCCCTAGTTTCCTTCCTCTTCCTTTTTTTTTTCAAATTTTTTCTTTTTCTTTTTCTCAAGAGCAATCAGAACCCCTATTTATGTTATGTGTGATGGTCTTTATTGTTTTTTTTTTTTTTTTGGATAATTGTGTGATGGTATTTATAGAAGAATAAAAATGAATTTTTTTCTCAAATTACATGATGGATAATAGGTAGAAGTGAATTCTTCAATGTATTACAAGGGTGCCATTTTTAGATCCCGTGAAAGCATTTCTTTTTGTTATGTGTTTTTCTACTCCCACAAGTAAATATGGTGGTGCCTTGTAATAGTAACCATCGTAGAAGTTTCATCAATGACAAGAAGATTTTTTTATTATATTTTGTTTTGTTTTAAATTTAAATTTACTGGACGAAATTTAGCGTTTGTAGGAAAAGTGATTGTGTTATGTTATAGAGATTCGTTTTGCGTGCCGGAATTTTTTTTTTTTTGCTTAAAAAATTGAGAGTCCCACAAAATATTGTGGGTGTAGGATAGTTATTGTGGTCATGTTAAATGATAGATGTAAACCCCATCAAATATTTTGCTTCTAATTATATTGGACCAGAAATGAAAAACATGAAACACGGAGATGAAATTAGTTGGCCCTCATAATCAGTTGAAAGTTTACTCAACTACATATATTATTAATTTTAACACATGTTTAGTTTCACTTATTTTTACTTAAAAAAATAACTTCTCAATTAAAACTTCTATCCACTTCATTTCAACTTTTTAAGCCTAAAATAAGGTAATCAAAGGGAAAAATGTTTCTGCAGTTAATGCAGATAAGTTATTTACATTTATTCTTAAAACGACGTCGTTTTGATATTAAAATCTTAAAAAATTATAAATATAAAGACTATTATATCTCTGAAATAAATTAAAATTACAAAAATACCATAATTTCTGCCTCAAAACAATGTCGTATTAGACTTACTGCAGATAACTTATCTGCAGTAAGTGCAGAAAAAGCGAACCCATAATCAAAGTATGTAACGGTCTTTATATTACCATACAAGACTAAACAACTGATGGGGCAAAAATAGAGAAAATAGTATTATTATTAAATAATTGCAAGATATTAGTTGAAGTGGCCCTATTTCTCATCTAATTCTAGATTTAGCATATTTTATTTTTAAATTAATATATAATTACATTTTTTATTTGCGTCAATTTCAAAAGCTAGTAATAATTTAGCAAATGATACATGGATCGATTATAGTGCGCTCTCAATTCAAATATAAAAGTAGAAAAATACTATTCTTATTTTACATGAGATAGTTATTTCATTTTTTTTCACTTCGAAAATCTCACCCTTTTTTTTTTCTTTCTTTTTTTGCTTTTTAATGGTGAGCCCTATTTGAATTTTCCCTATAACATAAGAGAACTACTCTCGTAACATAAGACTAATATTCCAATAAAAGTATCGTTATCACCTCGTATTAAATATCAGTGGCCTAGCTTGCTGAGTCCTTCAGAATCAAACAGTAAGAAAAAATGCATTCTCAGGCTAAATTATTATTATTTATTTATTTTAACGGGAAGGGGTGGGGTAATTTATATAAAATTTACGTTTACTTCAGTAGAAAATTATGGATGAATCATTAAATATGTCTGTATATTTGATGTGATGAATCGTAAGTTCGATAGACTCCCACATTTTTTCAAATTTATAAGATTTTCTATAAATCTGACAAAAAATATTGGCAGTTAAGGTACATTAGTGGGTTGGACATGAGTAATGAACAATGGGCTGCTTTCTTTGAAGACTAATGATATTTGTATGTATGACTTTATTCTAAGTGATAGCTCTGCGGTAAACACATTTGCATCATTTAAAAAAGGGGTTTAATTTTTAAGAGATAAAATTATTTTTTTATATATATATAAAAGTGTGTGGAATCTATGTAGGGTCATATGAAGAGAAAAGAGAAAAAAAAATATGACTCATTCAAACTTTTATGTATGTGTAGAGGATAATTTTATTTTCTATAATATAAAAAATATTAAACCCTTTAAAAAATATTGAAGGGGAACTAATGTAGCCAATGACGCACGGACACAGGACACGACACGACACTTCGACACGTTAATTCTAAAAAATGCTAAATTTCGACACGTTGGGACACGTTTTAATATTAAATAATATTTTTAATATATATAATATAATTTACATTTAATACATATAGAAACTCATAATAACTCATATACTAATCAAATATTCAAATTTCATAACATAAATATTAATCCCGTGTATACCACACATCTCATGTCATATCATGACATGTGTCCCATTACTTCAATTGCTCTCCTCCTCATGTTCCTTCCTATCACCAATATCTGATCGCCCCTTCAACCATGGTTACCCATCAAGACCAGTTGTAGCTGATTACTCCCCTCCATTTGCCAACGCTATTGTGCACCATGTTTCTCACGAGACCCACCATCCCCATCCCCAACGCATCCATGTTCCCACCAACGTTCACCGTTCCAGACCCACCATCTCACGAGACCCACCATCCCCATCCCCAACGATCGACGGCGATCGACGACGAAGAAGATGAGAACCAGTCGCCTCCAGCGCGAGAGAGGATAGGGTTTTACCGTTCCAGACTTTTTATTTTTATTAAATATTTTTCATTTTTTTAATTGTAATTTTATTTCTTTTTTACAAAAAAAATATCAAAACGTGTCCACATACGTTGACCGCGTGTTGGATTCGGTCAAATCGCGTATCCCACTAGTCAACGTGTCCTAAAAAGTTGACTGCGTGTCGGACGCGTGTCCGAACGTGTCCGAACGTGTCGGACACGCATTTTCCTCCAAAAATCACGTGTCCGTGTTTCACAGAATGTAGCAATGTGTTGTTCTCAATGGCTCACAAAAGAGTCTAGGGCTTGTGAACAATGTTATTAAACTCGACTCGGTTATTGAACCGGTTGAGGTGCTGGGTCACTGGTTTAACTGCACGACCCGACATATATATATAAAATATAATTTTTATATTAAAAAAATATACACATACTCAAATATATATAAATAATTAAAACTTGAACAAACAAAATATTTATATTAAAATATACACATGGCTCTTCCTTCAACCATGCTTGTAAAGAAGTGAAAGAAAGAACCTTATGCAATTGAAAATTGATTCATTAGTTTGACATTCGTTGACATGAGGTGTAAAGAAGTGAAAGAAAGAACCTTTCGGGGCCAAAGGTGACCTGAGGAAATGAAAGGTAAGCACGTAGAGGATTAAGAGCATCGGGAGATACAGAAGATTGAGTTTTGGGATTGGATTGAAGGACCCATTTGGATGCAGAGAAGGATGAGTTGGTTGTGGCGGTTTCATCTCTGAAAACTTTGGAAGGAAGGGAATGCCTTAGAACCTCAGGAAGCACATCAGCATGAACATGTCCTTGACCTTGTTCGAGGTTGTTGGTCTTTGAAAGGGGAATTTTGTTGCTAATTTTCCCACTGCTTGTTTGGATTCCTGGAAAAAATAAGCTGCTTCTTTCCCAGCTAACCTTCCCGCGAGAAAATGCTGTATCGTGGATCCCATCAAGAGCGATGTGGAGGTCCACATGAAGAAGATGCTGCAGAGGGAGAAAGAGGATAAGAGGATGTTGGGATAGTGTGTGGAAGATGAAGTATAGGATAATGTGTCCCACATCGTTCAAAACATGAGATAAATTACACTTTATAAATAATATGACCGCACCCTTTACTCGTGAAGCTTGCTTTGCCTGTTAGCTTGCTTTCTGTGGAAAGTAGCCATCCGGGTTATTGGCATCCAACCGTGAGTACCGATTTTGTTGCACCGATCAGTCTGATTTTTATAACATTGCTTGCGAATATAAAATCAGGACAAGGATCATTTTTCTTCCCTGAAAAATTGTGGGTTGGACTCATCTGTTTTTACTCGGCCCCTTTTGTTTTGTCTAGGTTTTTTTTTTTTTTACGGCTACAATTCTTTTGTTTAACTTTAAACTCTCTTTTTAAAAATTATTGAAAATTAATGTGGACTGTTGTTATATTTATAGTAGTGGGTTTAGTGTCTCGAGAATCCAAGCCAAGCTAACATCACGTCCAATATGGCTTCTAAGAAGGGATTGAAGGCCCCAAATGTTTTTATGTCATAGGTCATGGCATGGGTGTGCTATATCATTATTGGGCCTTTAGAACTTATCTTGATTTATTCAGATGATTTAGCTAACTAGCTAATTGATATTTTGGAAGAAATAAGTTAACAACAAAATAAAATAAACTACTCAAAGGACAATGTCAAATTACACAACAGTGTTACCGGAATTGTTAACTTCAATAGTTTTTCTTTTTCTTTTCTTTTCTTTTTAAAGAAAAACTTCAGTTGCATAACAACTTCTAGCGACCCATTTATCTAAATAGTTATAGCTAAAGTTGTTTACCTCGAAATCCAAACTAAAAACAAATATAATTTATTTGGTTTTTTATCATATCATCTAATTGGTTTCATTCAAAAATATAAATATGATCTAATATAATTTAATCTAAATAAGTTTTGACAGGATCAGTTTTTTATTTTATAATTCTTAATATATAAATTCATCAAAATGTATAACTTCATTTCATTAAAAAATAAAAACAAATCCAAGTCTAAATTAATCCATCAAAATATACTAAATACAAATACAAACAAATTTATGTAAATATATCAAAACACAAATCTAAAATTTAAATTAATCATTAATCCTACAATATATATAGATTTCAGAGAAGAAATAAACATGGTAAATAAGAAACAGTTTAACCATAAAATTTCGAAAGACATAACTTTTGACTCGAGTATCTGAATCAGGTAAATTTTTTTTGATTTCATATAACTTTTCGAGATCTACGCAATGACATCTCATTTGAGATATTTTATCTTTCACAAATACAATTCAAATTTGCAACAATGATACTATACGAGCGTTTAAAGATGACACCAAAGTGGATTAGTTTATGTATAAATAAGGATACTTAATATCATATTAAAATATATACTTTCTGTCAAATGATTGAAAAAAAAATAGTGTACAAGGTTATTGAATTGCAATACGTATCATGTATCGTTAGACCGATTTTTCGTATCTTGAATCATATTGAATAGTAAGATACATAAATATAATAAAAAATAATTTAAAAATATATAACTTTTTTATGACTTTTATCGAACTGTATCGTAAGTTACATTCTTCTGTTTTATGACTTTTTTTCTTTAAAGCCATTTAAATTATGTATGCCTAAGAGAAAGTAAAAATAAATACATTTAAAATAAAAATAAAAAAGGGACTAATGGATATAAGAAAAGAAAACTAAACCTGAAATCGAATCCTGAACTCTGAAGTTTGAAAACATCTCTGATACGAAACATTGGCCGGGTCTTTATGGCTGGATTCGCTGAAAACTTATAGCCTCTGAATGATTTTCAAAAATAAAATCCTTTGTCCTTAGAGATTTAGAATAATTATTTAATTATTTCATTTATTAATACAGATTTTTCAAATTGATTTTTGAGTTTAAATCACAAATCAAATCTTTATTTTATTTTCCTTATTAATAACAATTTTTTATATATTTTTAATTTAAATTACAAACCAAATCTTTATTTATTTCTTTATATTAAATCACAAAACCAAAATTCGGAGGCTTCTGCGTTTAAACGCTCTTATAATACCAGTATTGCAAATTTGAACTGTGTTTGTGAGAGATAAAATATGTCAAATGAGGTGTCATTGCGTAGATCTCAAAAAGTTTTGTGGAATCAAATTTTTTTTACTTGATTTGGATACCTGAGTCAAATGTTATGGCTTTCCAAATTTTTACGGTTTGTAAGTTGACTTTTTTGTGCCACGTGTTAACATCAGACAAGTCGCGCCTAAATTAGGCGTGAATGCCTTGTAAGTAACGTCTTACTTAGGCGTGAATGCTCACGCCTAATTTAGGTGTAAATGAATGCAATAAATCCGTAAATAATTTCAAAACAGCTATATATTCATTATTATTTATTGAAATAGTAATATTTTAATTTTTTTTTGCCAACATAGCTCGACATACGAACTCAAGGAGTATTACGATCAAACACGGGATTTTCCAATTATCACAGCATACGATTTTGAATACAATTGTTATAACTAAACATATCACTAAGTTTGGTTTATATAGCAAATTTGAGTTTGATTAGTTCAGTTAAGTTTGGTTTATATAGCAAATTTGAGTTTGATTAGTTCAGTTATTCTCCTGTATCATAAATTAATGTTTAATTGATTGATATATACACCAACGCCCATTTAAAAAATGTAATAGTGAAAAAATATATTTATTTGAGAGGTTTACCCTTTGTTTAAAATCACTAATTTAATCACTTATAAGAAATGATTTATTAATTATTTATTCAACAAAGTTTATAATATTTTATGCCGGATTCCATTTTTCTCATGTTGCTAGAAAAAAATTATCTCATGCAAAAAAATAATAATTATGTATTGTGGGTAATATATAGTTGTAATGGTAAAATTATTTTTTCCCTCTCTACCACGTCAGCCGACAATGCCTGAAGAAAGAGAAAAATAAAACAGCTTTAATATTATAACTATATACTACTTGTAATATATAATATTTTTTTACATGAGATAATTTTTTCCCGTTTTATATCACATAAATAATGGCTTTTGACCCTTTGGCCCCTTATTAATTAATTAATAACTATTTTGCCCATCACCCAAAACTCTCAGGTTCACCGTCCTCATCACTGTCCATATCCTCCTCGTGCTCACCCTCATCTATTTCCCTCAGTGTTATCTGACTTATGACATGTGCAGGTGCAGGTGCAGATAAATCGACGACTCTGTCTTCCTGACCAAAATTTTGTCGACTTCTATTTCAACATATATTTCAATAAAATTTTGAAATTTTCGGTCAACAATTGCATTTATGACACATTCCAAATCTTCATCATCACATATATCGTTACCAATTAGTATATAGCATCCTTACCAACTGTAGACTCTACCCTGGCCATCATCCGCTGAACGCATTGGCTGCCTCGCAGGCTCAATTTTTGGTGAATTCTCACCTTCAGCTCATCGTATGTAGTGCCCCGTTTGATTTTCAACATTTTCGTTTTTTCTTCAAATTGAACATCATTGGGACCTTCATAATGTTTTCCATCATAGTAGATCATTGTAACATACATGTTTGGACTTGTACTCATCTTTCACACGAATTTGGGAGTATGGTTCGGATTTTGGGGGTTTGGGTTCGAATTTTGGGGGCAACAAATGAATATATAGTTGCAATGACCACGATTTCACAATATTAAGGCTTTAGAGATGGTAGAATGAAATAGAATCGTGATTGCAAGGATTATAAATGACAAACAAGAGAGATATTGGTTTACAAAACGATAATATTTGAAATGAGACCGAGAAAGAGCAAAATATAAGGTTTCTGCCGACATTTAATCGATTAAATATTATTTCTTAATCGATTAAATGTCCCAAAATTTAATCGATTAAGAAGGATTTTTAATTGACTAAATTTTTGGTCAACGTAATTATTGTATTTTTACCGTTTAACCGATTAAATCTTCAAGTTAATCGATTAAACAGGGGCACGTTGGTAGATAATTTTGGGTGAAGAGCAAAATAGTTATTAATTAATTAATGAGGGGCAAAAAGATCAAAAAGTCCGTCAATAGTATCCAAACTTCATAAAAGTAATTACAAATTTACAATCCCCCGCAAAATTTCACTTTACGGTAAATTTATAGTCCCTACTTCCAAGACAGCAATTTGGTCTACAATATTTGAAAAATGCATGCAACACCATAATTCTGACAAATTGCTAATGAAAGCTGTCTTTGACTTAATTGATCAAATAGTGGTTACAAAAAGATCTTAGTTGGTAAGCCATTCTTTATGAACTCTCACTAAAGCTTATGAAAAAAAACAAAAATAACTTAACGGCAAGTGTTTTCCCTTTGTGCATGTATACTCATTAAACATGTGCTAGAATTTAACGTTTATGGTCTTGAAGCACGAAGGCGAGTTAAAAGAACGAAAATATATTGGTTTGAAGAATACCACTGTTAAATATTTTAAGGAATCATTCCAAAAGCATTCCCACAGACTCAGCTTTTCTGCCATAAAATATAATAGGTCCATGGCTCATGAATCATGCGGAAAAATAGAGGGGAAGAAGAAAGGAATAAGGGAAACTTTACTTTGTGCTTAATTTCATCCTCAAAGGTAATGCAATGTCTCTTCTGCCATTCCTAATGAGAAGGGAACAAAATTTTAGCATCAATATATGCTCGACAAATTAAACCAGATTATTTTAAAGTTATGTTGTGTGCACAGGATCGATGAAATGGCTATTAATAATAATAAGAAGTGGGGTTATGGGGATGAAGCGAGATGCCTGTCTTGTGATGAAAATGTGTAATTTTTAAGGACTTAATTTGAAACTTCCTCTAGCTACATTTTCTTTTCCAGGTATATATATAAGTTACTTTTAACTTAGTTGGTAAAAGTAGGGATAAACAAGTTGTTTCATAAAAGGAATTTCTTTTGGGTTATGAATAACTTCAGTGTAGCTCTGTACCACCATTGTATAACAATTAAAAAAAAAAAAAAAAAAACCCTTGTTCACAAACATGCATATTCATTCAATTTTCCTAAGTTGGTGCTCACTGTACCTATACATAATATTCTGTCAAATAAACCTGTACATAATAAAGTCGGTGCATGATTTCGTACAAAATAGGAGTTAAAACGTAACGGTTAATTTAACGATAGACAAATATGTGATGTGTGGGTATTTCATATAGGAACAGTATCAAATTATAATTTTGTTAATTACTAAGAATCAAACATTATTTTGTTAATTACTACGAATCAAATATTAAGGGGGAGTTTCTAAGAGAATTTTTTTAAGATTTTTGGAAAATTGATATTGAGAATCCAATTTATCCATGCTTAATATGAGAATTGTGAAAATTTTCCTGAGAATATCAAATTTCCAAGAATTGAATTGTGAAGGAGAATGCCATCCAAGAATACCACCAGATTGGCGGAAGGTGGAAAAATTTCACACCATTTCTCATAACCTATTTGAGCTTCAAATGAAATCAATGGAGAGAGAGAGAGAGTTCATCATAATTGACGTCAATAGAGGCAGTGTGGAAAATTCTATAATAGACAGAATTATGCTTAACGTGAAAATCAACTGGGAGATCAATGATGCACATGGTGGCGAAGAGAAAGGTCTCGTTAAGTGATGCACAAGATGATGATAATGATGATCAAAAAGAAAAAGTGTGATCCTTTATGAACAATCCCCTGCTTTTGCAACCCATCTCGAATTCCTTCTCTTTCTGAGTGTCTAGAAGCTTCTGCTTCTGCTTTTCTTGCTATGAATGAAAGAAAGAGATCTGGGAAATGCAAAAACGAGATCTGTGATATTTGACAATAATCATACTTGAAGAAAAGACTCGAAGGTTGTTGGGGCGGTTCCTCCGTTAATGCTGCACACACCTCATTAATTAGTGCAGGGCTCAAGGCAATCCAACTACCTTAATCATTATGGAAGATTTTGGAAGAAGGTAGAGGGTTCCCTCACCTTATATAAATCTCTTGAATTCATTTGTAATTGGTTACATAAGTGAATACCTCCATAGAGAAATTTGAGTTAGACAGACGTCTTTAGAAAAGTTTGAGAATACCACCACTATTGGTGTTGCTTGACTGTGCCTCTAGTGAAAGACTAGGGAAGCTTGAATCTTTGTAATCTTTCTTTTGACATAGTGAAAGATTTCCTGAACTAGTGTCCTACGATTTTTACTTCTTCACTTCTTCTCTATCTCTTTCTTCTGCATTTTTCATTTTTGCTACGCAAGGTTGACCTGGTGACTACAAGCCGACCAGTGATTTTCGAGCTCCAAGCTCAAAGTGCCGACTTGCAAACGCTTCGCACCGACTTTGAGGCACCGACTTATCCCAACAGTGGTATCTGAGCTCGGTACGAAGGGTTCTGAAAGAGACAAGATGGAGACTTTCGACGTTGCCCATGATGGAGACATGTTTAAATTAACTACTGATAATTTCACTTATCGAAGACCTATGATGGAAGAACGTCTCTACTGTAAAGATTTATACGAACCCATCGATTAAGCTTAGACGCCTGAAGAAAAGAATGTGAAGGAATGGGAAATCCTGAATTGAAGATTCGTGGCCATGATCAGGAAATATGTAGACAAAAGCCTCTTTAAGCATGTTGCCGAGTTCACGAATACGTACGAGTGATGGATGAAGCTGGAGTTCATGATTCAGAAGAAGACTCCCAAGAACAAAGTATACCTGGTTCGTCGACTTCTGAAGCTCGAATACAAAGGAATCGTGAATCATCTTTCCAAAGTCGATATGAAAATAGATGACGAGATGCAAGCTTTACTACTGTTGAGTTCATTGCCAAAAAGTTGGGATACTCTGGTAGTTACATTAAGTAACTCGGCTCCTGATGGAAAATTGACAATGGATGTCGTGACTGATAGCTTCTTGAATAAGGAATCCAGGAGAAGAGAATGAGATGAAACTAGCACGTCTGAGGCAAACGTGGCTGAGAATAAAGGAAGGTCCAACGCCCGGGGTCGAAGCAAGAGCCGGGGTCATGACATATATGATAAGTTCATAGGCCGGTCAAGGCCGAAATACGAATTGAAATGCTTCTATTGTGGGAAGCTCAGCCACAAGAAGCCTAACTGCTGGACTTTGCAGAAAGATGAAAAGAACGACACTATTAAGCCGGATCAAATTATACGGAAGAAAAAAGAGGACAAGAGAACCACTTCAGTGGTTGCCAAATCTGATGCCAAAATATTCCTTATCGGAGAAGATAATTTTTTGAATGTAACTTAATATGATTACGCTTGGATTGTTGACTCTGGTGCCTCCTTCCACGTGACCTCACACAAAGGTTTCTCCTCTTCTTATAGGAGTGGTGACTTCGGAATAGTGAAAATGGAAAATCGGTGACAAGTAAGATTGTTGGTGTTGGTAATGTAACCCTGACCATGGATGCCGGGTTCCGACTTATGCTGAAGGATGTAAGGCATGTACTTGACATACAACTAAACTTAATCTCTGTAGGTAAGCCTGATGATGTCGGGTCAGTGAATTATTTTGGAGGATGTAGATGGAAACTGGCTTGTTTCCCGAGGCAAGAAGGAATGATCCTTGTAGGCGATGCAAGGTAAAATCAATAACGGAGATGCCAATTCTGTCCGAGATGGACATAGCACAGAGTTGTGGCATAAGCACCTCGGTCACATGAGCGAAAAAGGACTTCAAACTTAAATAAGAAAGGACTTCTGACCGGGTTGAAGAGCCAAGTGTTGGAGAGTTGCACTAATTGCCTAGCTAGAAAGCAACATTGGCTTTCTTTCGTGAGACCGTATCAATCCCGACAACGCAAGTATGTTCTTGACCTCATCCACATTGATGTTTGTTCCATATCGGAGATATCCCTTGGAGGAGCTAAATACTTTATTTCTTTCATGGATAATCATTCCCGCAAAGTGTGGGTATATTTGTTGAAATTTAAAGACCAAATACTCCAAGGCTTAAAATAATTTCATGTTATGATGGAAAGGGAGATTGGAGAGAAATTGAAAGTGGTTCGATCTGATAACGGTGGTGAGTACTGCGGCCCTTTTGATGCTTACTGTAGAGCAGCTGTTGCGAAATCGGGAAGTATTCCGATCGTTCCAAGTAATAAAGTGATGAGAAAAGATCGTTCCCACGAGGATTAATGCACAAATTATTATTCTAACCAGTCACCTTAATTTGGATAATTCAATTTAATTGAGATAATAATTTTTTGAATTAAATTTAAAGACAGTAATAAGTAAAAGCATTCAAGATTGATAAAGAACGTAAAAGAAGGTATGAATGATTAAGATAAAGAAACTGCAGCCAGGATGCACTTCACCTTCGATCCTCCCTTATAATTCTAAATTAAAATTTATAATCAATTAATTCATTAGCTCAGACAATTCACCTATTCCTTATTAAGTAGTTGAACCCTAATGTCTTAGCGTATTCAACCTTTTAACCCAATTAGAATCCTAGTGTCCTAGTAATCCCTCTTGAATTAAACATTAAGCGGATGAATTTAACAGTATGGAATCTATGTACGTCTATGTCTAGATCATGCACAGATTGTTATTCTACCCTTGTCTGAATTAAAATCCCAATATTTCTATTGTGAGCTCTAACCCTCAAAACCCTATAATAGAATGATCAATTCTAAAAAGGATATGGAAAAATTCATTCAGGTAGAATAAAACTAATTAAATTAAAACAATTATAAAAACAATCTAGAAACTATAAAAGATTCACACTGGATCTGTGATCCCAACTACAAAAGAAAATTAGCTAGGCATGACTAGCTTAAACAAAATAAAGAAATAAAGAGAAGACGAAATCATAAAGAAGAAGAAGAAGAATCAATGTTGCTCAGTCTCCTTCAAGCTCCTCTATCTCTGAAATCTCCAACTCTGGTATCCGATGTTCTCCTCCTTCCTCTCAATCTGCTTCCTCTGTCGAATTATGTTTTGTGTTTCCAAGAGTTGCCTTTTTATAGGGATGAAACCATATCTTTTAATTTTCCATAATATCTTCAATGAAATCTTCACTAGAATCTCTAACCATATCTTTGATCCAATCCTTCAAATCTTTTTCCTTTTTATTTAATGGAAAACTTTCCTTAAAAATATTCAAATGAAGATTTGATAAGATCTTGAATGATTATTTATCTCTTTATTGAGCTGAAATTTACTGCAAAATATAAAAAATATTATGAGAATATTATTAAAAATAACATAACAATTTAATTATAATTCTCATAACTTTTAATTACTTTTAAATCAATTTCATGCTCATATTGACCCTTAATACGTAGTAAATTGGAGACTCATGAACAACTGGGTTACGACTTGAGAAGACATCCCCCAAGACTCCTCAGCTGAATGGAGTTGCTGAAAGGATGAATAAGACTATTGAAGAAAGGGTCCAAAGCATACTATCCCATGTCGGGTTTCCATAATCGTTCTGGGCAGAAGTTGTAACATCCCGGGTGCTGATGATTGTATGGTTAGTGGAAGAGCTAACATACAATTGAATGTATAGTTAGTGGAAGAGCTAGTGTACTATCAGCGGAAAGGGTATATGAATGAATCAAATCAACACCCGAAAAAAAGGGATTCCAGAGACTGTGCTGGCATGGGACAGTACAGTTGGGGATAACTTATAAGAATTTATTGGTACTACCTATACTAACAAGATGCAATTACTTTTTGATAGCCTGAAACGGTAGAACTCCATAGTTAAGCATGCTTGACTTGGAGTAATTTTGGGATGGGTGACCTCTTGGAAGTTTTCCTAGGAAGTGTGTGAATGAGGATAAATCACACTGAAAAATCTTGTGTTAGTTTGTGGGGACAATCATTTGATCTTGTAAGCGGTTGGGCGTTACAAGTGGTATTAGAGCAGGGCCTCTCTGCCAGTACGGTGTGGTTCGAGGACGAAACAGGCGGAAGATGGTAAGCATGTAACATCCCAGGTGCTGACGATTGTATGGTTAGTGCAAGAGCTAACGTACAATTGAATGTATGGTTAGTGGAAGAGCTAGCGTACTATCAGCGGGAGGGGTACATTAATGAATCGAATCAACACCCGAAATAGAGGGATTCCGGAGACTGTGCTGCCATGGGACGGTACAGTTGGGGATAACTTATAAGAATTTATTGGTACTGCCTATACTAACAAGATGCAATTACTTTTCGATAGCCCGGAATGGTAGAACTTCATAGTTAAGCATGCTTAACTTGGAGCCATTTTGGGATGAGTGACCTCCTGGGAAGTTTTCCCAAAAAGTGTGTGAATGAGGACAAAGCACACTGAAAAGTCACATGTTAGTTTATGGGGAGAGTCATTTGATCTTGTTAGCGGACAGGTGTTATAAGTGGTATCAGAGCAGGGCCTCTCTCCTAGTACAATGTGGTTCAAGGACGAACCATACGGAAGCTGGTGGGCATGTAACATCGCGAGTGCTGACGATTGTATGGTTAGTGGAAGAGCTAACGTACAATTAAATGTATGGTTAGTGGAAGAGCTAGCGTATGATCAGCGGGAGGGGTACATTAATGAATGAAATCAACACCCGGAAGAGAGGGATTCTAGAAACTGTGCTGGCATAGGACGATACAGTTGAGGATAACTTATAAGAATTAATTGGTACTACCTATAATAACAAGATGCAACTACTTTTCGGTAGCCCGGAACAAAAGAACTCCATAGTTAAGTGAGTTTGACTTGGAACAATTTTGGGATGAGTGACCTCCTGAGAAGTTTTGCCAGGAAGTGAGTGAACGAGGACAATGCATACTGAATGAGGACAGTCATTTTAAACGAAGTGATGAACCCGTCTCTTCTGTCCGAACTGATGCAGGGGGAGAAACTAATCATGAAAATGAAGTAAATGACCAATAACTAGAAGAGCCACTGTTGAAGGTGATGTTGTCCGAAGTGATGAACTCGTTTCTTTTCTTCGAACTGATGTACGGGGAGAAACAAATCATGAAAATAAAGTAAATGACCAGCAACAAGAAGAGCCAACTGTTGAAGTTGATGCTGAAAATCGAGATCTTGAGGTATGAGATGAGAATGTTGAGTCGGACTCTCAACCTAAAGAATAACTCAGACACTATACTCAAGTGAGACGACCTTCCACAAGATATCCTTCTGAATAATATACATTTATTGCTGAAGATGGTGAATCTCAAAGTTATGATGAGCCCATGACGAGCTCAGACAAGAATGAATGGGAGAAAGCAATGCAGGATGAGAAGAAGTCCTTGCACGAAAATCAAACATGAGGAGAACAACCAAAAATCGAGATACAAAGCCTGAATTGTAGTGAAAGATTGTAACCAAAAGAAGGGAGCTGATTATGAAGAAATATTTTTCCCTGTTATGAAGATGACTTAAGTTCGAATTGTATTAATCATGGCAGCATCAATGGACCTCGAAGTGGAACAAATGGACATGAAGACCGCATTCCTTCACGATGACCTTAAAAAATAAATTTATATGGAGCAATCTAAAGGATTCCGAGCCCCATTTAAAGAAGAACTGATTTATCATTTGAAGAAGAGCCTATACAGCTTAAAACAAGCACCTCAGCAGTGGTACAAGAAGTTTGAATCCTTTATGACTAAGCACAAGTTCATGAAGACCGAGGTCGACCACCATGCTTATTGTAGGGCAAGATAAGTCGATATATCGCCCTAAAGAAGGCGTTGAGCTCGTCCTTCGCAATAAAGGACCTCGGCCCTGCAAAGCAGATTATAAAAATAAAGATAATAAGAGACCGACATAGAAAGTTACTATAGCTTAGTCAAGAACAATATATTGAGAGGATTCTGAAGAGATTTAGCATAGACAAAGCCAAGACAGTTAGCACCCCTTAGCCGAACATATGAAGCTAAGTCAAAAGCAATATCCGAGATCTGATAAAGCCAAAGACGAGATGCTAAAGATCCCGCATCAGTCTGTAGTTGTAAGTTTAATGTATGCGATAGTTTGTACGAGACTCGACTTGGCGTATGCTGTTGCAATAGTAAGCCGATATCTGTCTAACCCCGACAAAGAATATTGGAAAGCAGTGAAGTGGATTTTCAAGTATCTCGGAGGAATAACTAATCTATGCATCTGCTTAAGAGAAGGAAAGGCCTAGTTGCAAGGCTACACAAGTGCTGATTTATGGGGAGATGTCAACTCGAAGAAGTTGACGACTAGATATGTAATGACTTTTGTAGGAGGAGTTGTTTCCTGGCAATCAAAATTACAGAAATGTGTGGCATTTTTGACGACTGAGGCCGAGTAGCTAGCTGCGACCGAGGCTTGCAAATAATTATTGTGGATGAAGAAGTTTCTCTCTGAACTCGGCCATGATCAAGACAAGTACGAGCTGAAATGTGAGGTATCACTGGATCTAAGATGTGGTGGAGGATGGACAATTCGAACTCGCCAAAGTGCATATCGACCTGAATTGGTCCGACTTAATGATTAAGCTGGTACTAGCAAGGAAATTCGAAGATTGCTGTGAAGGTGTCAGGATGCTGCAGAACACGATGCATTAAAGTTTGAAGGGGAAGATTTGTTGGGGTGGTTCCTTCATTAATGCTGGCATGCACCTCAGTAATTGGTGCATGGCTCAAGGTAGCCCAACCAACTCAACCACCTTAATCACTATGGAAGATTCTAGAAGAAAGTGGAGGGTTCCCTCACCTTATATAAACCATTTAAATTTATTTGTAATTGGTTATCTAAGTGAATACCTCTAGAGAGAAGTTTGAGTAAGACCTCTTTAGAGAAATTTGAGAAAACCACCATTGTTGGTGATTCTTGATTGTACCTCTAATGAAAGACTAGGAAAGCTTGACTCTTTGTAATATTTCTTTTGACATAGTGACAGATTTTCTGGACTAGTGTCCCATGATTTTTAGTTCTTCACACTGAAGTAGGATTTTCGCGTTAAAATTGATTGTGTTCTTCTCTATCTCTCTCTTTTGCGTTTTTTATTTTCGCTGCGCAAGGGCGACCTGTGACTACAAGTCGACTTGTGATTGTCGAGCTTCGAGCTCGAAGTGCCGACTTGCGAAATCTTCCGCGCTGACTTTGAGGGACCAACTTGTCCTAACAAAGGTGGGGTTATTTCCAATAAATAATGCTTGAAGAAAAGACTAAAAAGTGGGGTTATTTTTGTAAAATTATCCCACATTCCCAGTAATATTTGACAATCAACCAAACATAGCACGAAACTTGATCTAACATTCTTGGTAATATTTTGAACTACCAAATAGCTTTTTGGTCACATTTTCGAAAAATTAAGGGGGTGTATTTGATTAGGATTTTTAAAGACTATTTTGAGATAAAAAAAATCTTATAGAATTTAAAAGACTATCGAGAATTGTAGTGACTTTAAAGACTTTTTTTACAATAAAGATTTTATAAGATTGGATTTTAATAGAGTTTATAAGATTTGAAAGGACAATATGGATTTATAAGATTTTAAAAAATCATATGAATGTTTAACAAACATTCAAAATTACAAGAGTCAATAAAAAAAATGCAATGGTATTAATAAAAAAATTATAACCTAATGTAATTTTCTCAATTAGTAATTTGAGTAACTTGATGTCTCATTAAGTAGCAGCTCTCCACATATTTATATTAACCCTCCATGCATCAACATTTTCTCGTTTCTGCTCTTGGGTTTAACCAATGGGATGAAAATTATCTTCTTCATCAGAGTTATGCACATATGATTATACGACCTATAATTTTTTATTTATTTATTAAAATAATTCAAAATTTGCATATAGAACCTAAAGTTAATGATAAAATTTCGTTTGGAATTTTTTGCAATTGATCTTGGAAACATCAGAGTTTTTGTTCTACGTGATAGGAGTTTTCTAACCATATATCATATGCATGTTTTCATTGAGTATTCTAAGAAAATTTCAAATCTGAATTTCTGAATTTTATTACATGAAAGTTTAGAAAAATTCTCAAATTATTTTCAATCGATACATTGAAACCTTAAATTGCTTTGAAGCTTTTGAAAAATAATTTTTTTTATGATCTATTGATGCAAAAATTGTTAGAAATCATTTCCTATAGCGAAAGAATTTCGTTCATGAATGTATTGTTACGAAACATAGGGTTTATATAATGAAAGTTTCAATTTTTCTATAAACCGATCTTGTTTCATTGATATAAAATGAAAATTAATTTGAAGATTTTTGTTCCCATGTTGTTTTTCACTTTTTATGTTGATTTTAATACAAAAACCACACCATTTTGGGCCAAGAAAAATCGCAATCCATAGCTTGAAAAATCATTTTTTAAACTTACAAAAGCTCTCAAAAATCTGTTGTTTTGAGATGGATTTTATTAGAATCTTGTTATGTTGTTTCTGGGTTGTTTTGTGATGAAAATCGTTCAAAAATCTACTATTTTTTAGCTTTGACGAAGCTCCCATAGTGGAACTTGATTTCGAGCGGGTCGACTAGCCAAAGAAAAAAGAAAACACTGAAATAGAGAAATCACAAGAAATCCTATGGGTTAGGGTGAGACGGTGAGAGATGCATCCTATTTATATTTCTCACTAAAAAATCTCGCGAAATCCACACTATAGAAAATACAATAAAATCGTCAGATTTGAAAATACCACAAGATTGTTTTTCCTTTATTTAAAATCTATATTGAATACCACCGGGTTTGGATGAACTTTAAAATAATTTTTTAAAATCCTAATTGAATACCACATAACTTTTTCCAATTCTTTAAAATCCTAATTGAATACCGGTAAAAAATTTTGTCCAAAAATAATCCATTAAAATCTCAAATCCAATACACCGCCTAACTTTCTCTACCAAACGCCTTTAAAGAACATTTTTGTGAATCCCCTTGGCTGAGCATCGGTTTGGTTTTAATGACACAGGCATTTTATATCTATGAAAATTAATTGGTTTTCTATCATAATCTCAATCCGAATCCAAATTAGACCATGATAAATTGGGCAAAATAACCATCAAAACCCAACATAGTAGATAGATAAGTGGATTCCTTAAGTATGCTGACAAGAGCCCGATCTTTAACCATACATATAAAAAAAACTTTATTGAAAGAGATTTACACACTTAATATAATCTTGAATCTCGAAAGAATTAATTTTTGGCTAGAAGATATCTACGGACAAAAAGGGGGCAAAATATGCATACCTTCAAATTTACAGTACAAACCTTAATACAAGACCACGCAAAACCCTTCATTTGGATTTAATATTTGGGTTTCGATTTTCTCATGTGGTAGGAGAAAATTTTCTCATGTTGTAGACACATCTTATATGAGGTCCACATTTATTAAAAAATTAAAAAAGCAAAAGAAAATATTACACACAAATCGAAGAGTCACTAGTAGAAGAAAACAATTATCCTGTGACATCAGAAAATATTTTCCCTTAATATTTACAGTTCCATATTCTCAATCCATAAAGGCTCTGTCCCTCTGTCTCCTTTTTGGTATTGGAAAATTAAAAATCAATGAAAGAGCCTTTCTCTTTCTTCCCAGCCCTCTTTATCAAAAGAAAGTATATAGAAGTCACATCCTTCAACATTTCCCTCACACAGTGCCCCAAAGTGGACCTTCCTTTTTTCTTCCCTCCGAAGAAAAGACAAAGGAAAAAAGAAGGAAAAAAAAACAATGACCACTCCAACGTTATATAATGCCCACAAGTCACTTCCTTGTCTAGCCATCGAGCAAAACATCATTGTTTCTTACACCCAAAATCTTCAAGTCAAAAACAGAGTTACCCAGCTTCTTATGGTGATCCTCCATTGCTAGCTTGGAGTTAGACACAAAAAATATCTTCATCCGTGACTCTTGAAACCCCACAATTATTATTTCCAACCAAGACCTGTTTTTTTCCTCGTGAGTTACTCAACCAGCAAAATCATGAGGAGCTTTTCAAAGAACAAGTTCTTGTTCTGTTTTCGCCCTGTGGTTGACATAGATACCATGCTCGAGTCCAAAGTTGCTACTCATACCTCTACTAATCGTGGTTTTCCATGCATCCCCGTTTCAGACAAACACGAAATGATGAAGATTTCACCCTCCAAATCCGTGTTTTCTCACCGTTTGTCCCCGAAGTTTTCATATAGCTCGATCATGCAGCACCCTCCAAAACGAACGATTTGTCGGGTGATTAAAGCTGTTGTGTTCGATACCATATTGGTTAGTCTCTTAAATCCATGTATTCTTATTCTTTTGTACACAAACTGAACCCATGTCTGAACGGTTTTTGATAGTTAACTTGAATATCTTTGGCTTGCAGAATAGAAGAACTCGCCATAAAAGTCGTCATAGCAATGATTCTTTTGGATCAAAGCACAGTTATTCGTCATATACAGAAACCAAAACCCCTCAATCGCCTTTGTCAACTTCATCATCACATGGTTCATCTTCATCTTCTTCAAGCTCACAGGTATCACAATCAAAGAATGTGTCCATGTACTACTCTACCAGAGAAAAACAGAGAGATGGTAACCGTGGAGGCTCACAAGAGAAGCAAAAGCAGTTCGAGTGCTATGGAATATACTTGGTTCTCATAAGCTTATTATTTACGGTGTTTTGGGGGAAGCTTTTTGGTATTGTTTTGACATCAATATTGCTCTACTTTTTCTCTGTTTGCGACTCGACCCATCACTGCAAAAAGAGGTTGCAAACTGGTACAAGACAGAGACAAAGTGTACAAGGCAAAGATAGGGGTCATTATGGAAGGTTTGCTCCAAGGGGAACTCTACCATAATGGGCATTAAATTTTTGGCGTGAGAATTCTCTTTTTCGTGCTTGGTGCTTCTTCATTCTCTAGTGCTTTGAGCTTCCTGAAACAAAGCTTTATTGGGCACAAAGGACAGTGACATGAGTCTTCTTGCAGTTGTCTAGCTTGCTAACATTTAGGGAAGGATCTGAGAGGTGGAAGAACTGATGAAACGGCTCCACATTTATTTCCCTTGTCTTTTCTTTGGCTTTCTGACATAACATAGCTAACAAAGTGGAAAGTAGAAAAAAGTAGTTAATGAAATTCGGTAAGAGGTTTGGTTGATGTATCCATAATTTAATTCGTTACAAGATTTTCATCAGTGTATTAATGATCATTGAATTAAAAAATCTTTGGCAATCATTTCTTAAAATATGGTTTCAACAAAGAATGAGTAGCTTTCGACAGTAAATTGAAGTGAATGGAGTTCGGTTATTTTTCTTTCTATTAAGAAAGGTGATATTGAAACTGACAATCATCGATTCAAGTTCATGTCTTAATTTGAGTCGTCAAAATACAGAAAAAAAGTGACCCATACTTATATGGATTCAACTTGAACTCGAACCGAATTAGAAATCCAACAAAAAATAAATGATATTAAAGATATGCGCATGAGTATATTTTAAAAGAAAGAAAGAAAGATGATATTAAAAATATACGTATGAGTATATGATAAACCTTTGGTTTACCATGTTTTTAGGCTAAATTATACAAGAGTTATGTAGTAGAATGCATGAAATTCAAGGTTTTACAACATATAAGTAATAAAATAGGAAATTGAGCTGACGTTTTGATGTTATTTGCATTTTGAAGGTAAAACCACAAAGATTTGGTGCTAAAGAAATCATGACGAAGAAGTAGCGGCTTAATATGGACCAAGGAAAGCCAAAAATCTTACAATTCAAGGGCCATAAGAGCACGCTCAAGCGCACCAGAGGACGCTCGAGCGCGTGCAAGCAGGAAAAAAACAACCAAAATGAGCAATCCAGGACGCTCAAGCGCACAGATGCACGCTCAAGCGCACCAGAAGACAAGAATTTATCCACGAGGAGCACGCTCGAGCGCCATTCAGTAGCACGCTCGAGCGCGTGAGGGCAGGCAGAATAGCAAATTGCAGGCACTTAAGCACGCTCAAGCGGCCAACAGCGCGCTTGAGCGCCCAATAGCACGTTCCAGACAACAAAGATTTACTAAGATTTGCTAAGATTTTCCAATAAGGACAAGATTTTGAATTAAAGCGGAAGCATATCAAACCTGATTTTAAGAGATTCATGGAGGATTGAAGCAAGATTATAACAAGATTCAAAGTCTGAAATCTGTCACCAATCTACAAGATCTTAAACGCAAAAGGAAACAATTATAAAATCAATTACAAATCTGATACGAATATGGTGGGAGATTCAATGAAGGATGTGGCTTCAATGGTTATAAATAGGGAGCTGAGGGTCAGACCAATAGACGAATTCACAAGTCCAGAGAATTACATAGAGACCTGAAGGAGGAATCCTGTTGCGGAGCGCTGGAACACTGAGGAACCAAGTCAACATCACACCAATGGAGGCTTGGGGTTCTCTTTTCTTTACTATTATTTTTGAATTCAGTATGCTAGGCTAAATCTTTATGTAGTTAGGGGTAGATGGAACCCAATTGAATCTTTATGTTTATGAATTAAATTGTCTCTGAATTCTTTTCTTTTTATAATTGAATAAATTTATCTGTCTTTAATGCTTTCTATGAGTTTGCTCCTTATAGAATGATTTTGGGGAATTGTATGACAATAGGGATGTTGGTGCATGAGCCCTGAATTGATAAATTTATCATAATCCTTGTGATCTAGGGATAGACATAGGATAATTATGCAATCTTGGAATTCTTAATCTTAATGCATGTTTTCTTGGGGAATAATCGGGGAACTAGAGTTCTTTCAAGATTACATAGATTTATGGTAACAAGGAATTGAGCCGTAATTAACTTAAAAAGAATTGATTGGCAATATATTAAGAACCAGATTCTCGACTGTTTAATTCATAACATATTGAGGAAATTGGAGGAAGTCGAAACCTTAACTACGCTTGTTTTTACATTTTTAATCAATCATCATCTTTTTCAATTGTTTTTTTTTAATTCTGAATTTTCTTTAATTGAATGTTATTGCTTGTTTCTAATTTTAATTTCTTCCAAATACAATTCTCTTCATCTTATTCTTGTTTGTCCAACTAAAACGCGATTAGCGAACTAGTGCTTGAAATTTTGATCCTCGTGGGAACGAAATCGTACTCCGGTACACTTTATTACTTTACGACTGGTGCACTTGCCAAGTCGCAACAGTATATATAATTTATAATTTTAAATTATGTTTTACACAATGAATATGTAACATATGTAAGATTTATTGTGTTGCTAAATCTATATGAGCATTATGCGATTATTATAAGGGAGAGAGAAAGATTCAAATTCCAAGCTATCCATGTGTACGTATGTGTATAAATATGAGCAGTTCATGTGTCATTGGCGCCTTGAAGAAGTTGGTTCGCCAATCTCCTATTTATCTTGGTTGCATGCCAATAATTGCGACTAGACATGCATACTTTGAAATTATCACAAAGGCCATGGAAAACACAAAAAAAAAATCATTTAATTATAATTAGTAAAAAATCATCAATTTAATGTCACATAATTAGTTGTGTTACTTGTATTTGCATCACGTAGCAAGCTTCAATAAGTTGTGCATGTACCGCACACGTAACTAGTTGTGTACCAAGTGCATGCACAAATAATTGGATTTTGCTACGTGACACCATCATGGTCATCAGTTGCATCAATCAAGTAGTTGTCCACTAGGTACGTGTGCAACTAATTGGATGCTACCACGTGTTGCAATGCTGGTCATCCATCTTGACTACCTCCCTCCCCTTCTCATATTTTAACCCCCTCACCCCTCATACTTTGAATAAAAAACTTAGTTTCTCCCTTTCCCTCTTCCCTTCATTCAATTCTATCTAAAAAGTCATAATTTTTTTTTTGTTCCTATCAAAATGAGTTTAAATTTGCAATCAGTTGGTTTAGTTATCCACTATAATGATAGAAAATTTGAAGGTCGCAACGGGATAACGGTCGATGTTGAGAAAAGAATAATGTATATTAAACGCGACACAACGATCGATGAACTGAATTAGAAAAATTCACCAATAATTGGGGTTTTAGGATAGCCAATATGTTTCTCAGTTGATGGTAAGAACTTCCTCTCAAACTTGTCAATACATTGCCCTACGAGATTTTTTATGACGAGGATTCGAATATGGTGATTGATGCATTTATCGATCAGTCCAAAAGAAATTTTGTTAAGTTGTATGTGGACGTTGCCATAGTTGAGGATTTGTCATAACCAATTCGGTCACTGGCTCTTAATAGGAATCCATGTATTGTATCATCATTTGCACCTCCAACAATTGGCACATAAACCATAGCTGATGAAGATGAAGATGACCTTATTTGGATGATGGAAGAAGATGATGACGATGATGATGAAAATCAAGAAATCAAAGACACCCTTCAGGTTGAGAATGCTAGTGCTTTGGACAATGATGAAAATCATAAAATGGGTAGTAATCAAATTCCATAAAAGATGTCACCCCCTGTTAACCTTCCTCCTCAAGTTTATGAATATGAAATGGAAGTTTAGTTCATGAAATGTTACATTTATAAATATTTTTATATGTATTTCATTTCTATAAATAATATGAATATGTGTATGTGTACGTAATACTATTACTCAATTTTGAACAAGTATTCCACATTACATGTATTTCGATTGGGATCACCTTAATGATGAGAGCGGTAAGTTTTGAGAGGCACTTGTGTGTTCCATGGAAAATGAGAGATGAATTATACGTTAAGCAAGAATTTGAGCCTACGAAAGCCATGCAGATTGCAATCAAGTGTTATTACATGAAGGTTCATTAGGAAGTAGTATTGGTTGACAGTATGACGACTAAGTTGGTAATGAAATGTCGCAATCATGAAATAGTTTCCCATGGATGGTTAGGGCAATGAAATAGAAGAGGGCAATCAATAATTAGGGTAGAGGTCAAAATTATCTCAATTAACAACTTTACCAAGGCCACAAACAGCTTGATTATAATGTCATTGCTTCACTCACATTAGGTATATGATTGTGGTTAATGTAATATTTATTTAAGTTAAATAGGTCGTATATATGTGGGTGTATGTTGATGTATGTGATGTAATTTCACATAATAGACATGATAAAGGAAGAACCTTTAGTTCCAGTGCTGATACAAGTAACGATCACTGCCCGTTATGATTTTGAAGTATCTTATAGGAAGGTTTGGAAAATAAAGTAGAAAGCCATCACAACAATCTACAACTAATGGTAATAATCTTATATGTATATGGCTCAACAGTGTGACTACATGTTTCGTATCTCTCTGGACTATGTCTACATCTCCAAACAAATAATTTGTCAACAATCACTAGGTGGTGCCTAGACATCGAGTTTTTCATTGCATGTTTTGGACATTCAAATATTGTTGCAATGCATTTAATTTATGTAAACCAGTCATTCAAATTGATTGCACCTACCTATATGGAAAGTATAAAAAACAATTATTGATTGTGACAACACAAGATGAAACTAATGAAGTATTGACATTGATATTTGCGTTGAGGGTGAGACATTTGAAGCTTGGTCTTTTTTTTTGCTTGCATTTGTTTGCATGTTACCCAAAAACAAATATATGTCTCGTTCCAATTGGCTCTGAAGCATCTTATTAGTATTCAAAAATGTCCACCTTGGTTGGCAGCCTTCATAAGTGTATCATGTGTATTGCCTTCGACATATTGCAAGTAATTTTAATCAGAAATTCAAGATTCAAAAACTGAAAAATGATTTGATGAGGTTAGATTTGCACCCTTTATATGATAAAGCTTATATATTAACTTGCATTGCAATTATTTTTTTGTAATAAGGTTATATGTCTTCCTGATTTTGTTGGAGAATTTTTGACAAACTAATCTAGAGGTGGCCACTTGGATTGACACATGTGCATATGATGTTCGCGGATGAAGATATGGACATACAACAACAAACTTATGTGAGATAGTTAAAAGGATTTTAAAAGGAGTTAGAAACATGCCGATAATTACGTTGTTAAAGCACATATAAATGGTATATTACTTATCTATCTCGACTGATGCACCTAGAAAATCATAATGTATATATGGCTGCCAAACAATTTCTATAACAAACAAAGAAATTTATAATTAAAAAATGGTATACTGATTAGTATGCATAAATATTAATTTAAGTAATATGAAAAATTTACCTTGTAACGACACATAGTATTTAGGATATCCTGGTAATAATGCAGATTATGAAAGTGAATACGACTTAGTGCATTGAATATAAAAATATTAGGTAATTTTAAACATTAGTATGAACCATAAAAATAATCTCAAATAAGATGCAACAGTACCATACATGTGTCAATAGTGAGATCATAGCTCAATGAGTGGAGGAAGACAAAAATCGATGAGCGGGAATATAACTCATGCCTAAATGTGCAATGTAACACCCCGTGTTAACCCGGTTTGTTAACATGTCATCGTATTAAGCCACGCTTAATTAAAAATGCAGAATATTCTTTTTCTTTTCAATTATGACGTCATTATTCTTACCAAGTTGAATTACTTAATTCATTTCCAAAACATTGCCTGTATGTAAATGCAAAAGACAGACATCTATACTGAATAACCTCATAACATAATTAAGATCATTAATTGAGTCTCTAATCACGACACTACAACACGTAAGCCGGACAGCCCTAATAGTTTATACAACCCAAAGCTAATCAACCACATAATCCAATGTGGCATGGACAATCCCCATGCTTACCAAATAAGGCAACAAGGCCCAACAACAGTCTCAACAATAACAGCATAATCATAAAGATAACATAACAGCATCCAGCATGTAATTATAACAGCAGACATCTAACTCAGCTCCGGCCTCCTGCCGCTAGAGGTCTCAACCCCACATTACCTGAACCTGAAATATGTACCCTAAACGTGGGGTGAGATCTCTAAAAAGAAATCTCAGAAAGACAAGAGTCCTCAAGGATCTTCCACCCCAAGCTCACTTACATATGCAATATAAGTTCTAAAGCAGTTTACACAATATATATATAAGTTCCAAAGTCAGTGTAATGCACAAATAACCATGTCATGTGTGTCAATATAATCTACTGGCCAGAGAAATGAAGGATATACCTCTATCTCCTACAAATAGTGCAAGACGCTACCTGCATCCACCCCAGTCTCACCATTTTGTATGACGCTACATATTCAGGCTTACCGTCAAAGTGGAACAACACATACATATTATAAGGCCCTTACACATAACAGTTCAAAAGCATTCCAATCATTAAAGCATGAAAACACATCATGCATATAAACCATTCCCCCATGGGGTATGGTGGAACCAACAATGGCTAAACCGAGGACACGGAAGCTTACCTTGCAAGCTAACTATCCAAACCAAGAGTCCAACCAAGCTCAAACACAGCAGAATCACAATCTGTTTTGGACCAGCAATCATATCAATAATCATACTCAACAAGTATTAGACACAAGGACAACGTCTTTCCTTTACGTTTCATGTCTTAAGGCTTATCACAAAGCCACAAGCCCTTAATCACATGATTCTGACTTAGTTTAATTATTACATAGGTTCAAATTAACCATTCTAGGGTCCATAAACCCCAAACATCATTTTGTATGAACAGTGCAGCTACTGTTCTTCGAAAACCCAGAATATCCGGATATTCGTCGGGGGCATATCCAGATATCAATATTCGGATATCTCTCTTCCAATATCCGAATATCTATATCCGGATATTCAGATCCCCATATCCGGATATCAATATCCGGATATCCATATGCGGATATTTCGCGACAGAATGCAGTTTCTGCATTTCGCGAGATATCACTCCAAAGGTTGGGTTTTTAACCCATTCCAACGTTAAAGCATGCATTATTAACCTATTTTAAGTTCATATACCAGTTGGTTACTTGATTAACTCATTAAACATGGCAAGACTCCACTTTTACCCAATAAAACTCATGATCAAAGGTGGTAACATTTACCCAAAGGCTCAAGACAGCACGGAAGGGTGCTCTTGGAGCTCTCAAGTCAGTCCCAAGATGCTGACTTCAAGGTGCACGAAAATGGCACACCAAAGGTTAGTTCTTTGCACAAAAGATGACTCCTTGGAGCTCCCACAACCAAGGAAAATGGCTCCTTCTTCCCCAACAAAGAAGTCAACCCACTATACCTCCCCAAAGTAGTGACCAAAGCTCAGCTACAACAGCCTCTCACCCTCTCAAGGATACTCACACCAAGTTATGATGATTTAAAGAAGAACAATGATCAAAGGTGGTGTCTTTGGTGAGAAATGAGGAAAAAAGCCTTAGGACAAGGTGGAGAAGGAAGAAGCAGCTCAAGATACAAAAACTCACGTAGAATGGCTGAGTAGCAGCCTAGGTTAATGTGCAAAAGTTGTATTTATAGCCGGTTTAAACTTAATCGCACTGTATTAGCGCTAATTGATATGCTTAGCATTTTAATCCCAAACTTAAGATTCTGAACCTACTCATTTTTCTAAGATTTGTCATATTTTTATTTTATTTTTCGCAGCACCTTTCCGGTATGCGCTTTTCCATAGCCAATATCAGTTCTGACACTAGTTCTCATTATTTTGACTTGAAACTTGTTTTACAAGTCCTATATATTATTCTAGTGACATATACACACTTTTTATAATTTTCCGGGACACTTCACCGGTACGCATTTATACCGAGTAGCAGAACCGGTATCTGCACTTTTCGTCAGAAAAGCGATTTTCAGCATTATTACTCACTTACTATAATTATTAAAGCCTCGTAATAATTATTAGGATCAATTATGGAATTATTTCCTAATTTCTCTTAATTAATTAATTAACTTCCTTAATTAACGGTGCGAGTTCTTACATGCAATAGTGCAGTGCACCCCCCATGTTTGTGTGATCTGAATCTATAACCTTACACAATTGGCTAAATAAGTGGATGAGAAACATCAATCCCAAGCAATGTGAAACATATAATATACCTTTATCAAGGGATTATCTGCATTTTGTTCCTATATCCCATAAAGATGATCTAGAAATGACATCTGAACATTGCCAAAGACAACCTCCTTATCAAGTGGAACTACACCAAAACTCTACTGAATCACCTCACGCCAATGAGGTGACGTCCTGCTAGTGAAGACTTGACCATTCGTGAGTAAACCCAATATAGTTGCCATGTCCTGTAGGGTGATATTGCATTTACCTTGCAGCATATGAACTATGTATGTCTCTGGTCTCTCCACCTCTCAACCAAGACACTGATCAAACAATGGTTGATCTTAAAATCGTAAAAATAATTGATATTATAATATTTTAAATTTGTATTCATCAAACAGTATGAATTATTAACATAATTTATTCAATCATAAAAACAAATCATAATATGACCCAAGCAAGCCACTTGAAACCCCGAATCAAGTGAGCGGAAACCACCTTAGAGATGGCATCACATTGATGTCAGTCAAGTACAATTTGTGATGCTCGATGGACCTTTTGAACACTCATCTGTGACATATGCTTCCTCTGTATGTGCCACTTCAATGTTGTGTGCTCTCTCAGATTAGGACAATGCGACCTCTAGGGGAACAATCGTTAGAAGTGTGCTCGGTTGAATGATCTGAAGATGAAGGTGAAGATGAAGACATCATGTCCCTAATTTAAAATTAATAGTCAAATAATAACAAATAAATGAGCAAAATTGTTTTAATGGATACTAATTTATTTAAGTATTAAAAAATTAATTTGTTACATAATAGTTACAGTACAATAAATTATGTTTAATAATCAATCAATAAATTATTATTCAAATCATGTTAATCACCATATATTAATCTACCAAACAATATTTATTTAATAATTATTAAAATATACACTAAACCTTACTTACTAAACCTTTAATAAAGAATTTATTTATTAACTTATTATTATTCACTATGTACTAATCATTAAATATTATTCATTATTATTACACATTGAAATATAATTAACATTATTCTACCTGAAAATAATAGTCACTACACTACCTACAAATATTTATCACTATCTTATTCTACATAAATATCACTACTCTATTCTACTTACCTATTACTATAGTTAAATATTTTAAATAGAGGGTTAGAGACCTTACTTGAAAGAGAATGGTCCTAAAAAATATTACCACTGTTGTGGGGATTGGGTTTATATACAACAACAGTTGTGGGGACAATGAGCAAATTGCCACTGTTGACACAAAATATTACCAGAATGCCACGATCTCGAAATTTTTTACCAAACTAGCACGTCAGCAATCTCGCTACAACACGTGGCGAGTTAGGATTGGTCACGTGGCAGTAGCTCCTTGGCCACGTATGCCGCTACGTAGTGCAGCGAGATTATGTGGCAGACAACTCCTGCCACAGTCTGCCACATGGCCTAAAACGCTGGGCAAAGATGGCAAAACGGGCTCAGCTAGCGGGCCGGCCTGCCCTGCCCTTCAAACGGGGCGGGAGGACTGATTTTTTAATTATTATTCTTTTTTGTAGTGTAAAATGTCACGAGCTTGGCGGGCCAGCCCATTTTTTGGCGGGATGAGGGGGGAGGGGCGGGGCGTGCAGCCCGCTTTGCCATCTCTAACGCTGGGTGATGTGGTGTCTTAGGTGGCTGACACATGTGTAACTCGCTATGCAGCATAGCTGGTTAAGTGTCACTTTTCTGACACGTGTAAAACTCGCTATGCAGCATAGCGGGTTACATGTCACTTTTCTGTCACGTGTACAACTCGCTATGCAGCATAGCTGGTTACGTGTCATATTTTTTTCCACGTGGATCCTAACTAGCCCAACAGTCCAGCGTGTTCTGCTTAATATATACCCTCTTTCCACTCCCGTTTCATCCATCCTCAGTGTGGTTTGTTCTCTATTAGCTAATTTTGACTGAATTTTTGTATTTTACATCAGTGTGGGTTTGTTCAAATCAGTTAATTTATGTAGTTTTTTTATTTTACTGTGTGGTTCGTTCTCATTATTTAATTTCTATTTTGCTTTTTTATTTTAATCAGTGTGGATTCATTCTCTTCAGTTAATTGCTAAAGACTCTGTTGGACAAACTGTCTAAGGACTCTCTGTCGGGCTGCTGGTAGATGACAATGTGGTAATAAACAAATGGACACACCGCCAACCATCTATGCGACTGCTCGGGTGTCGGCCTATGTCCACCTTATCCCTCGTAAGGCGTCCAAACAATCTCATGCCTACATATAACATCTAAGTGATGGCGAATCCTGGGCAGGTTGGCGGCTCTATGCTGCCGTCGATCATACATATTAAATCTGCAAAACACAATAGTAAAAAAGAGCAACAACAATAGCTAACAAAATTAACATCTGTAATTTTTATAACATACTTATGCCCATATATAGCGTGTCTGGGTCTAACACGTGCGGGACCCTAAGAGATATCCTCTGCAATCGGGTCCACACCCATAACTAAAAAAGCAAAACATAGCCATCAATCTCTGAGCGTGCAATGTCCGTCGCGACTGATAACTCGTGATATAAACGAGCAAGTACAGCTGAACCCAACTAAAAATGCCTGCTCAAGGAAACTTATCGACGAATAGTATAAATCGAGCCGGCACAAAACTGGAGGCAGTCTCCAAAAGCAGCATCCTGCCTAAGATACGCATAATCAACGCGTGTGTGTAACTAATGCACTCACCCTCCGACCTAGCATGCGGACCATAATGAACAAATCGCTGCCGTAACCACCGAAGGCTCAGCTGTCCACCCGACAACTCACGATCTGTCTGTGGCTGAACACCCAGGTATTCATATAGTATCTGTCGCCAATCATACTGTCCAGCACGACCAGAGACAACATCACCATCTGTGGCAAACCCAACAGATGGTGAGCATCCTCTAGGGTGATTGTCCTCTCACCATTCGCCATATGAAATGTCTGTGTCTCAGGGCGCCAACGCTCAACAAGCGCGAAAATAAAGGCATGCTCAATCTGAAACAATAAAAGTGGATGGTGTTTTAAAATAAATAGAATTAAATGCAAATTAATAAAAAGACAACAAAGATTAATGCTTACATTGTTGTTGAACAGACGCGCAACATGATAGAATCCAGCCTCCCTTAAGTATGGCTCAATATCATTGGGTATGTTCAACGGGTCATATGTGGCGGCATGTATGATATTTAGTCACCAATCGCCCTATCAATTCCACACATATGTGAAAAAGTGGTTCTCCTGTAAAGTCAGGACTGATGTATTAAGGTGAAACGACACTACGTGGAGGTCCTGGCGAGCCAGGAGTTGTGGGCTCCTGCTCCTCTTGGGGCGATCAACCACGCAGTGAATCTGGCGGGGAATCATGCAGAGACTCCATGAATCTTTTTGAAAAAATTATTCAAGTAATTAATTAAAATTCTAAAGTAATTTAAATTAACATAAACAAAATTAAACTCAATTAATTAACAGATATATATTAAATGAAAATAATTAACACTCCTAAAAATATGTAATTAACAGTTATAACATAAGTAATTAATTGTTTTGAACAATTTAAATTAATATAGACTAAATTATACTATTTGAATTAACAAACATAAAATACATTTCATTAATTAACAACCCTAAATTAAATTAACTAACATAACAGTTCACAAGTTTTTAACATACACAAACTAAATTAATGAATTTAGTTAACACCCCTAAAAATAAATATTAATTATTCTAAAATAATTTATATTAATATACACTGAATTAAAATAAAATAATTAACAAACATTAATTTAGTTTAGTTCATTAACACTACTAAATTAAATTAAATTTTTCAACAGTTACAAATAATTTAACTTAGCATAAATTAAATAAAATTAAATTTCATTAATTTAACACTTCTAAATTTAATTACTTAAACACTCACAAATAATTTAAATTAATAGACTAAATAAAAATAAATGAATTAAAAAATATACATTAAATTTAATTCATTAACACCACTACATTATATTAAATTTCTTAACATTTACAAATAATTTAACTTATCATATAGTAAATTAAACGAAAATAATTAACACTCCTAAAAATATGTAATTAACAGTTATAACATAAATAATTAATCGTTATGAACAATTTAAATAAATATAGACTAAATTAAAATATTTGAATTAACAAACATAAAATACATCTCATTAATTAACAACCCTAAATTAAATTAACTAACGTAAAAATTCACAAATTTTAACATAACACAAACTAAATTAAATGAATTTAGTTAACAACCCTAAAAATAACTAATTAAATATTCTAAAATGATTTCAATTAATATACACTCAATTAAAATAAAATAATTAACAAACATTAATTTAGTTTAATTCTTTAACACTACTCAATTATATTAAATTTTTTTAACGGGTACAAATAATTTAAATTAGCATAAATTAATTTAAAATAAATTAATATAATCAACACTCCTAAAAATTAGCAATTGATAATTATAAAATAATTTAAATTATTTTTTACTAATTTAAACTACATTAATTAACAAACATGAATTTCACTAAATTCATTAATACTCATAACTTATATTAAATACCTTAACAGTCTAAAATAATTTAACTTACATAAACTATATTAAATTAATACTCCTATATTAATTTAAATTAATTAACAAACATAAATTAAATTACATTAATAATCCTTAACTAAATTATTTTAACATAATTTTTTTAGACACTCCTATATCTTCAAATAATGTTATCTATCCTAGGTCTAATAATCTAGACTAATAAATTAATAAATATAAATACATCACCTATCCTAGAATCTAATTGCTATACTAATATCCAATATCATCTCATCTATTACATAAAATAACATTATTTAAATTAAAAACAATAAATAAAAGTATACTGAAAAAATATATTTACTAACCTGTGAGTACAATGTAAACCGGTTGTAATACAAAGAATCTATAAAACAAAAAAACACAAAATAAAATAAAAATAATAAATAAAATTGCTGTTAAAAAAAAAAATTCTTACCTGCGTAAAACTCGGATGCTAAAAACGAAGGGGGACGGGGACCAGCAGACAACAACGAAAAAAAAATGAAAAGTTGGAACGACGCAAAAGAAAGGGGAAAGGGAAATGGGGGACCAGAGAGAGAGGGAAAATGAAAGGGGAGAGGGATGTGAGAGAGAGAGAGAATGGGGGAGGGAAGGGGGGCGGTTTAATAAGTGGTGTGGTCCACTTAAATCGCTGAGCATTGCAACGGGTTTGACAGTGTGGTGACACGTGTCACTCATGCATGTAACAAGTTGCTCAGTGCAACGGGTTTATCAGAGTGTGACACGTGTCACACATGCATTGAGTGCTTCAATAGTCGCCACGTAACCATCTGTTCAGTCCAACGATTTTGGCCACCTAAGAAGCCACGGAGCCCAACGTTTTAGACCACATGGTAGACTGTGACAGGAGTTTTCTGCCATGTAATCTCGCTGCAGTGCACAGCGGCTTACGTGGCCAAGGAGTTGTTGCCACGTGATCAATCCTAACTCGCCACATATTGTAGCGAGATTGCTGACGTGGCAGTTTGGTAAAAAGTTTCGGGGACGTGACATTATGATAATATTTTGTGTCAACAGTGGCAATTTGGTTGTTTCCCCCACAGTTGTGCACAAGATTGATGTGCAACAAGTGCAAACCTACGATTTTTTTATGATCGGGGGAGAAAATAAAACATCAAAGTTGAAGGTATATCATCAGAAACACGGAAGCGCATTGTACCGATGCGATGAGGAATGAAGAACACCGTTTGATTACCTGAGATGAAGCAGCGAGCGTGCCAATTTCTCACGTTCAGTTCTACTCCTCAAGCCTCACGATCTGCAGCAACGCACCACGAACGGTCGCAATTTCGCTCTACGGTTGATCTTCCAGGCTATGACTCAAGGGGATCAGGTGGTTGTGTGGGCAACTGTTCAGATGATGAACATCTGCCTCTTAGGTGTGTTTCTGATGTCTGTAACCCTAGGAGACACTTGAGAGAAAAGAGAGTTTATATACTCTGCCCAATCCAAAACTAACCCTAAGCTTCATAGGTTAACATTGGACTTTGGGCTCACTCTCACTAAAGCTATTGGGCTTAAGTGAAAAGGGCATACTAAACCCAACAATCTCCCACTTGCTCTTTTGGACACAAACTTGAGTTCATAAACCCAAGACTATGTAGCCTATAAGCCATCATCATCTGATTATACAACCCATCCCTTGTCTCAAGTTAGCCTGGGGATCTACCATTTGTCACTCATCAAGGCTCTTGATAATCTTTGAAAGATTATCTAATTCGGCGCTACTCTAGTAAAAGCCCGAACGTGAACTCCAAATTAATGACCTTTATAACATGAATATGCATCGCCCCTTCTTAGAATGTCTATAATTGATTGACAAGTTTTCTGTAACTCAATCAATTATTTATTCCCTTGACTATGATAGTTTCTCTAATGGATTACATGCACTGGCCAATGTCTTTAATATCCAAGTACCGAAACATATCAAGGAGACATATCCTACAAATTCCATGTTGTTTATCTCATAAATACCGATAATCAAATAATCTCACTCCCAAAATACCGAGTTTTTGGCCGTCAATAGATCGAACCTCACCCGATGGTAAATCAAAGAATGAAAACTATTTGATTACCTATTTATAATAAACTCATGATTAAGAGCAATTACATAACTATAGTTAACTGGAGATTTGATACCTTATGACAGAAAAACAACCTTAATCAAATCTCTCATTGATCCTTTCAATGTGAATGTTAATTCACACCAATATTTTATAATGATCCGGACAAAACCATTTCATAAAATATTGCAGCCTAAATAAAGTGCCCAACTTTATTTAACGGCTGTGACTCCATTCATCAATTGTGAGAACCTATGATCATGTCCTCCATGAACGTATCCATATGATCATATACTCCCTAATTTGATCCGGACCTTGATGTTTGTAAATAGTGCGCAAAATAAATAAATAAAATCTTATTTATGATTTTCAGAAAATGATTTAATTGTTTCATCGTCTTACTCCAAGAGCACAGTGAAACCAATAACTCTCACTTGCTTAATGCAAGTTTGGAATCCTCCTAAGACCCGAAGAAGTAACATGCCTCTCGAACACAAGTTCAGACAAACTCTTAGTAACTGGGTTTGCAAGATCCACCTCTAATGCTATCTGAGTTTAGTGAAAAACTCATAGCTCGAGGTTGATTTTCTTGAGTCAATATCCGCTTGAAATAACTGAATTTGTGAAAACTCAGCTTTTCAAGACTCCCACTAGAATATACCAGCATATAATCTCTCGTTCTCCAAAGATACTTGAGTACATGCTTAACAATAATCTTAGTGTTCCTCTATATCCAGAATGGTACCATCTCACTATTCCCACTGCGTGACAGATGTCTGGTTTAATTCCCAACACGATATGCACGAGACTACCTTTGCCAAAGCATAAGATATCCTGCTCATGCATTCTTCCTTCTCAGGAGTCTTTGGTTACTCCTTAGGAAGATGAATTCAACATCTGAGAATTTATAATTCTTCTCTTAGAATTCTCATGTTGAATTTTGGCAAGAGTTTTGTCAATGTAAGTAGCCTGAAGTGATGCCAACAACTTATTCTTCCGGTCTCATAAGAGTTTTATACCAAGAATATAATTGGCTTCCCCATTACTTCCATACCAAAACACTAACTTAGCCAACTATTTATGTTTGATATTACCTCCACATTATTTCCAATAAGGAGCATATCATCTACATAAAGTACCAGAAAAACTATTGTCTTCCGTTGGATCCTTTACATACAAATACACATCATTCATCAAGGTTCTCTCAAAATCAAAATTTTGATAACCTGATCAAAACTGATGTTCCAAAACTTGGATGCTTGCTTAAGTCTATGAAATAGACTTTCACAACTTGCATACCGTGCACCCATTTGCTATAAACCCTTTTTGGTTGTTGTATGCAGATATCCTGACATCCGACTCCCAAAATTAAATCTCATAATTGAGACTTATAGAAACCAAGAGAATCTGGATAGACTCAAGCATGGCGTCTGGCAAAAACTGCCTCCAAGCTAGCTTTGAAGGTTTTCACCTTCCTGTCCATCCTCTCTTTTCCTTTATGTACACATGCACCTTGTGGGTATTACCCCTCTTGGTGTTTTTACTAGGACCGAACGGAGTTGAAATATGAGTATTTCATCTCATTGTTCATAGCTTGAGCAACACTTGATCAACAACATCTTCTAGTACATTATCCTAACTAGTAGGATCAATGTCACTCAACAAGAGACAACTTGGGAGTTAACAAGGTTCTCTCCCACTACGAATGTACTGCACTAGACCTTGTGTATTTGTAGGTAAAACAAAGAGTGGGTCAAATGATGGATCTTCAATTTCTTGAGGATCTGCTTATCCTTGATATTGTTCCTTTACATGTGATACTAATATTTCTACTAGTTTCACTTATATATTATCATGTTGAATTTCCAATTACGGTTCTCTTGTTTGTTCACCTAGAGATATATCTATCCCCTCTTGAACAATCAAGGGAACAGTGGATGAGGCTTCTAGAGATTCTGGAAATTCTTGAACTGAGATAAATCTCATCAAGAATAACCTTACTTAAGAGCTTATAATTTCTCATCTAGTCCTCCTTTAAGAAAATCATGTGAGTGCTCACTTAGATTATCTTGTCCTTAAGACTAAATAAGAAATCATCCCTCGTTCTCTTAGGGTAGCCAAAAGATATGCATTCTTCCATACAAGATTCCATCTTATTTGACTGCTATTGTAGGACGTGTGCCGTAGCACCCTAAATCCGACTGTGGTTTGATCTGGACTTGCACCTTTTCCATAATTCTTTAGGTTTCATTACAACAAACTTTGACGGAACCAAGTTAAGAAGGTACATTTCCTTCTCTTAGGCATCTCCCTTGAACAACATTGGCAAAGATGAATACCTGAATATGATCTCCACCAAGTATAGAAATGTTTGATTTTTGCATACTACAAATTCATTCAACTAATGCATTCCTAGAGTTGATAGTTATAAAACTATCCCCTCTTAAATCAAGTAAGACCTGAACTTACCAGACAGGTAGCCAAACATTTTAGTAGACTAAAGTGTTTTGATTTGAACTCCTAGATGTTTTTCTGCCTCAAACTTAAAACTCTTGAAATTTTTCAAAAGCTTTAGACTTATGGCGCACTAGGTTCATATGTCCAAATCCAGAGTAAACATTCATATAATGAAGTACTCATCACCTCTTCTGGTCTGAACGCTAATTGGTCCACATACATTAGTATGTATCAGTTCCAGTTGAATAGTTGCGCAAATCTTTTTGGCTCTTGTAGGATTGCTTGGCCATTTTACCTTCCAAATAGGACTAACATGTAGCTATTAGTTAAAAGATTCTTGAACTTTCAGTCCCTCTTTTAACTAAAATATGTTTCCTACTTGAGATAATGTGACTCAATCACAAAGGCCAAAGTTATGTTTCATTTGAAACTTTTATTTCTTTGGTGAAAATCCTTGTTCATCATCCTTTCCATTCAACACAAAAATTTAGGGGGTATAGGACGAAGGTAATAAAGACTATTTAAACAATGTACCAGAACAAACAAGACGAAGATGAACTTCGAAATGTAACTGAGGAATCAATTGCATTGTCAACCCATGTTTTAATCAAAACAACTAACAATAATTGAATTCCTCTTGAAATCTGGAACAAATAAACAGTCACCCATAACCATAGTCTTATAAATAACTTGTCCTACTGCAAATGCAGACACAAGTTCCCATTTTCAAGCTTAAAATATCTATGTCCATTGCTGACAGGTATGCCATGTTTGAACTACTGCAAAGAGTAACAAACATAATCAGTGATTCCTGAATCAATAATTTATTCACTGATCAGGCCTTGATATGCCCATGTCTGGTTCTTTTCATCACCTCTGGGCAATTTTTCTTTCAGTGTCCCTTCAGTCTGCTCTTGAAGCACCTGCCTTACGGCTTTTCATAGCAACTGGTTTGACAACTGATCACCAAGTTATTTTGTTCTTGTTACCACCCTTGGATTTAACAAGATTTTTAGCAAAACCTGCGTTCATTACTATAAAAAACCTATATAGCAACGGAATTGCTATGGAAATTCCGTCGCTAATTTCATCCTCGCTAATACTTTCCCTCGCAAACGATTTTGCAAGGGAATTTGCGAGGAAAAACAGTAGCGAGGATGAAATTAGCGAGGAAATTTCCATAGCAATTCCCTCGCTATACAGGTTTTTTCTAGTAGTGGTTGACTGCATTCTGTCTAGCAAAGCTGCTAGACACAGAAACATGTCATTAAGAGTCTGAAGCATCTCTACTCCACTCTTAACCATGTGTATTTGCTTATGCAAGTGTTTGGAAAGACTGACAAAAATATAATAGCGAACTACTATATTTTGCCTTTTCCAATCTGAGTATTGCGTCCTTAAACACATCCTCTGCAGGTTGCTATGGCCCTTGCATTGTCCGAACAAATTTTAGCTCCCATGTTTTAGAACAATATCAAAAATTTGCTTTTCACTTATTCATAGTTGGTACCATCTAGAGGTTTTTGACTCAAAATCATTTCTAAGATATTTTCTGAAAAACATATAAAGCACACAATTACAAACAAATAATGCAATAAACAAACAAAGTACAAGTAGATTCTCATAACTACTCTTGTTTATTGTTAACAATCCTTCAGTTTATCTTTACAAGGCTTACGATGGGCAAGTCACTTGTAAAAATCAAAAATTTTATTTGGGCCTTCAGTGCCATTGCTAGAGCCTCGATGGGAGGGTTAACAATTTTACCAAAGTTGAATGTAATTAACCATTGTTTAATTTCAAAATTATCCTTCGTGTCTAAGCATTGTCGACGAAGGGCCGTACAATACTTTACTAATTTTTTTTGAAATTATTAAGATTTAATCTAGTGAAATCTGATTATCCTTATCCGATGGGGCTTCAGCGATAACCATTTCACTAATAAACCCACTAATGGAGCCCACAAGTTTTAAAATTAATTATTTAATTTTTAAAACCTTCACCAATTCAACATTTTTATTTGAGAATTTTCATAAACCCTGTCGAATACATTGTTTAATTTCAAAATTATCTTTAATAACTTAGTATTATCGACGATGGGTCGTATAATACTTTATTAAAATTTTGAAATTATTAAGGCCCAATAAAATTCAATCATGCTTATCCGTTAGGGCCTCACATGATTATTTTATTGATAGGCCCACAATGCGCCTGGAGGTTAAATTAATTTCTTAATTTAAAACTCCTCCCACAATTATTTAGGTCCAATCTAATAAAATCCAATCATGTTTATTCGATGGGACTTCACATGATTATTTTATTAATGGTCCTATAATGCGCTTGAAGGTTAAATTAATTTTTTAATTTAAATCTCCTTCCATTCAACATACGCAATATTTCCCAATTTCCAAGAATTATTTAATTGAGAGTATCCTTTGTTTGAATTCAAAAACTATGTAAGCAAGAACGCCGATGAACGTGCATCACTTAGCTTATCTGAATCTTGAAATCATTAAGGTCCTAAAATCTGGTCATGATAGGCAGCGTGTGCTTCACACAATCATGATACATGATTGTGGTATGCATCGTGTGTTTAACAGATGACCATTTTAGTAGACCCACAAATTACTCGCAAAATAAAAGAATTCTCTTAGGAAATTTTCTTACTAATTTGGCTTGATTTTAAAACTCCAAAAATAATCAATTTGATTATTCTAGATTTTACCAAAATCATAATAATTAATTAATTTTTGAAATTAATATAACCATTAATCTAGATTTTGTTTCTAAAATCATAATAATCATAATTTTATTTTACCGGAATATTTAAAATCAAAAACTACGCGCATAAACTATTACACTAGTCGGTAATGACATAATAGTAAATATGCACGTATGACATGTGATCATGCAACAATATGACATCTTCCTATCCTATATGACATGCTATGTAGCACCGATACGACACGCGACACGTGACACGTGACACGACACGACACGACACTCCGACACTCAATCCTAAAAAATTATGGATTTCGACACGTTGGGACACGTTTTAATATTAAATATTATTTTTAATTTATATAGTGTATATTTCATTTAATATTTAATAATTTAACAAAAAAATAAAACTTAATTAATAATACCCATCAACACGTTATAAAGATGGAAGCTTTAATAAAAAAAATAAGAACTGGGATGAGATAGAGATATAATATCAGATAGAGAGATCAAATCATATTAGAGAGAGATCACAGACAAGGAGATACAACAAGAGCGTGATAGGAATTGACAATAATGATGCTGAGATGATCTCTTATCTACTTAAGAAGAAAAAGACAAAAAATTAAAATTGATATGATCAGGTGGAAGCTTTATTAATATATTTTAACTTTCAAAAAAAAAAAAAATTTAAAAAAAATTAAAAAAATTACGAAAATGCCATTTGACTGTGTCGGACACAGTCAAATTCGCGTGTCGGAATGGTCAACGTGTCGGAAAAAGTTGACCGCGTGTCGGAGCGTGTCGCCGTGTCGGAGCGTGTCGGACACGACTCTCCTTGTTTTTACAAGTGTCTGTGCTTCCATGATGACATGTTATCGCAAATATCATGTCAATCGCACATATAATTCATATCATTCAATACAAGCATTAAATAATAAATCTTAATTACTTTAATCCATGGCTTTCCTATTTTAAAGAAAAATAAATAAATAAAAATAATAAAATATTACAACTTTGGAAATCGACTTTCCCCTAGCCCATAGTATCTGTCTCAAGCCCCTTTAGGGTTTCCATGGGCCCAAAAGCGCAAAGACCCAATCATTTGGCGAGAAACCCTAGGACGCGAACGAGGAACCGTAGCCGTCAGGTCTGCCACGCCGTCACCCAAAGTCAATTCAGGCCCAAACTCCAGGGGAAGGACCGCCACATAGAGACGAGTGCACCGCCACCGGAACCGCCCAAAAAAGTCGCCGGACGCTCCCGCACTCTCCTATTCTTTGCCGGAGAGTGGCGGCCACTCTCAGCCGCTTGTGGCAACGCGCGGAGGAGCGTGGACTCTCCGATGACGGCGAGTCACCCACCGTTACGTTGTCTTTCCGTCCGCTTTCCAACCATATATAGATCGCCCCATTCTGAGATCGGAAAGTACTCGAAAAGTCTTCGACAGTGATGACTGCGCATCTTCCTCGCGGTTTCTCGATCTTGAACTTTTACAAAATATTGAAAAAATACACAGAAATTCCAAAATTAAATAAAAAATAGCAAGGAGTAAACTTAATCATATGGGATTAGCCTCCTTGTTACTAATCGAGAAATACACGAGAGACCCTAACCATGGATTAAAGTATTTTTACCGATTAAAATTTAAACTTTTATGAAAAAGAACTATAATGAATCAACATGAATATAAATAACAAATACAGAATAAAGGTACCATATTTTTAAAAATCACATAGAAAAAATAAATCAAAACTGATCTTAATCCCGATCACAATACGGCTATGATACCACATGAAGGTATATCATCAGAAATGCGGAAGCGCATCGTACCGATGCGATGAGGAATGAAGAACATCGTTTGATTACCTACGATGAAGCAGCGAGCGTGCCAATTTCTCACGTTCAGTTCTCCTCCTCAAGCCTCACGATCTGCAACAACGCACCACGAACGGTCGCAATTTCGCTCTACGGTTGATCTTTCAGGCTATGACAGAAGGGGATCAGGTGGTCGTGTGGGCAGCCGTTTAGATGATGAACGTCTGCCTCTTAGGTGTGTTTCTGATGATGTCTGTAACCCAAGGAGGCACTTGTGAGAAAAGAGAGTTTATATACTCTGCCCAATCCAAAACTAACCCTAAGCTTCATGGGTTAACATTGGACTTTGGGCTCACTCTCACTAAAGCTATTGGGCTTAAGTGAAAAGAGCATACTAAACTCAACAAAAGTTACATGTGTTATTAAAATTAATGAGAAGAGTTAACTATTGCAAATATTTTTTAGGGAAAGGTTAAATATTAACCTTAATAATCTATTATTATTGAAAAAATTTATTTTATACATATAATAATAATAATAAATTAAAATTCAGAGTGGGGCGACCAACCATCATTGCGTCTCCCCTAAGTCTGTCCCTATTGCAACTAGTTGTGCACTATCATTTTTCACAGCTGACTGCATTACTTAAATAAATTGTTTGAGTTTTGCATTAAAATGATAATTTTTTTTTAAAATCATGATTTTAGGTGCTTTTGTCCAGAGGCCAGAGTCAAAATAAAACAAAAGTAAAAATTGTTGCGGGTCAAGGCGGATACATAGAAATCCAGCCAATCAAGTCCAAGCATATAAGTTGACCTCCATCTTATTTTGTGGATTACGGCCTACGGGACTTCAATAGCCTTTGAAGCTTAGGACATGCATTATATTTTACTAGCATATTAATATTGGAAGAATGTGTGTCATTTTAAAGAATATAAAATTATGTTATTTTAAATGAGAAAAAGAAATAGATAAAAGAGGAGAGAGTAGACAAAAAAAAAAGTGTGGGTCTCATTTTTTTGTGAGAGTAAAATCACATAAGTTATGTCATTTAAAAGGATAAATATTTTTCCTTATTAATATTAGTGCATGTTTTAGAAGTTTTACTTTTAACTTGTTTTCTCTTTACAGGTAGAAGCTTAGTTAAATATAGTTTTATAAAAAATTGTGCAATTTTTTTGTAAACAACAATTAATTAATTTTGGTGTAAGCGTAAAATGCATGTCCATATTCTGTAATAATACTAGTGCAATAAGTATCTCTAAAGATGCTTTGTTGCATTCTAGGACTAAACACATTCACATCAGACATCATTTTCTTAGAGATTGTGCTGAAAATGATTTACTACAATTGTCAAACTAAGCATCAAATTGCAGATATTTAATAAATAAATAAATAAAAAGATAAAAGTTCTCAAGAGAAGCTTTTTTTTAAGATATATACTATTTTTTAAATTCTTATATTTATTTTCTAGTTTCATCCTTATTCTAAATTTATATTTACTAATTTCACTCTTAAACTTAATAATACATTCTAATAACAAATTATTTCATCATCTCTCTTTGAAAATTTTCAGATTTTTTAATTTAATCCTTATTCTAAATTTGTATTTATCTATTTCACTATTAAACCTAATAATACATCCTAATAACAAATTATTTCATCCTCTCTCATTCAATATTCTCAGAACAACTTTATATAATCATCAAAAGCTTTTAACTTTATTTTTTAATTTTTTTTAACTTTAACTTAAAAATAGCTTTTAGGTTAAAAAATATATCAAATAGGCTTTAGTGTGATGTTTTTCAATTATGCATGCAAACCATCATGTAATTACTAAAAAGTATCTTAGTTAATATTACATTTTCCTTTAAACCTAGTTATTCTTATATAAATAATCAGTAATTTGTAATAAAAATTATATGAAAATGTGTAAAGTTAGGAGAGAAAAATCATTGTTTGGGAGTAAGTTGATGATAATAGAACTTCTAAAAAATTATCAAGTTAAGAAAAAGGTTCTTAAGAAACTCACTTCTTAACTAGTTCTATAAAAAAACCTGTTCACTAATATGTAAAAAATTAATGTAAAAAAACCTTTAAAAAGCAAGCAAGGAAAACATAGAATGCCTACTTTTTTTTTTTTAAGTAAAAAGAATGCCTACTTTATGTCACTAAAAAGTAAAACTAGACCACAAATCAAGGGACAGCAAAGGAAAGGGAAGTAATTATTACAATACTTTTGCCAAGTGACTGGTTCGGGTGGCATAACTCTTATGTTCGGCAATTAGACCTTTTTTCCGAATAATTGAAATAGTACAAAATTTGCAAGAAGAAACGTGTGCAAATATTAAGGTTCAAAAGACTTTTACTTCCATATTTGAAAAACTTTTTTGAAATTTGTTTTAGATGGGCCCTGAAGCACGTACTTGAGAGACACTTGGAATAAGTTTAGCTTATGGATATTCAGCAGAATCAGTACCATACTAGAAACATTTTTTCTTTTGGTTTTTTTTTTTTTTTCGCACACTATCCGCTTACAAATAAATATATTTCGATAATGACTCAGTTGGTGTATAAAAATAAAATAGGTGAAATGAGAATATATGTTCGATTCTTTCTAATATTATTTTTGAAAAAAATTTAAAACTTAATCCTAAATTTACTTAAAATAAAATTATCTCCTATAAAAAATACTTATGATTTATAAAAAAATAAATATCTTCCCAACCAGTAGGAAGAGCATGAAACAAGGAAAACTTCTTAATCAAAAGCACCCTGCTAAGCAAGAAAATCTCTTCAAGCATATGCCTCGCAAAGAACATAGATAGAATTTACATCTTCTCATTTTTTTGGATTAAAGACTTCTCATGTTATATGAGAATAATTTCTTCTCCTATATATTCAACAAATATATGGATTCCATTGATTTTTTTTTTCTTTCCTCTTTTCAATGGGATTCATATGACCACATGTTTGTTGTGTGTATATAGAAAAAATATTCTTCTCATATAATATGAAAAGTTTTTTAATCCAATTTTTTATTATAAGGATCCCGGCCTAGATGAAAAATACGGAAGAGAAACAAAAACAAACTAGAAACGTAGATGAACAATAATAGAAAAACCCAACAAATTTTAATATAGAAAATCTCTTTAGTAAAACTCAATTTTTACTATGTAAATAATGAGATCATAAGTCATGTCTCTTTAGTAAAACTCAATTTTTTTTTTGGTAAAGAAAAAGAGGACTAAGCCCCCAAAAAAAAAAAACAAAAAAAAGCTACGAATTACAAACTAAAACACGAGATCTTTCCACACTCGCCATATCCGCATTAAGAAGCGAGATTAGTCCAGGAGGAGGCTCCCCCCACACCAAACGATCTTCCTGATTACCATGATCAATAAATTTGCTAACCAATCTGCACAGACATTTGCTTCCCTTAAAGTGTGATAAACAATAACAGACCAACTTCTTTCCAATCAAGTCCGTATACGAGAAATCAACTGATTTTCACGGACTGCTACACCACTTCTGGTGAGCACAGTAATCACACTAGATGAATCACTCTCAATCACAACCTTGCGGAACCCAGCATTCCACACCATCTCTAGACACGCAAAACTCCCCACAACTCAGCCTTAAAAGAAGAACATGTCTGACACTCTAATGTGATAGTTTACAATAATTTTTTTTTCACAAGGAGAATTTTTCTCTTTCATCAACAACAACTCTGCCTATTTTTCTTCTTCATCATCAGAGGTTTTTTTTTTTTCTCTCTCTTTGATATATTTGTTAAGTGAAAAAATAATCCCTTTTAAATTTTAAAATTGTGGCAACTTTGTTTGTTAGGCCTACCTAACATTATTTTTATCCATTTTCTAATGTCTTCCAAACACCTCATTAGTGTACTAACAGAACTTCATCCATTGGATCTGGTTCACACTCAATCTTACTCTTACCAACATTTGAAGCAATCTTACCCCACTTTAGCTTGTTTGCCCAAGGTTTCATGGCTTAAATTATTATTTATAAACATGTGGTGTTGGAAACATCCAAGTAAGTTTCCGCAGTTTGGCTTTGATAAAACATAACATATTTCATGATATTTTTGGAAATAGAAAGAACATGGAAAAGCGAAATGAAAGTGGCTTGCAGTCACAGAAGTTTGTATCTTATGATAATTAAGCAGAAAAGAAAGGCAGGAAAAGTAATGGAGAGCCATGCTTTATACAAAGTATGAGTAAAATAATATATAAGATGAAAAAAATCTCGTTTTCCTGGTGGATTGTGCTTTCCCTTTTGCATAACCACTTTATGATGCGTTGTGGCAACTCCAACCCGGTATCAATGTTTCAAACGATGTGCTGTCGCAGAGAAATCTCATTGATGTAGGCATCCATAAAGATTCATTGCGATAAGAAAATTCATATTGTTCCGGGATGGCTTTCACATCCCAATACATGTGGGTTGGCCTACAAAGACTTATTAAAGTGTCACATCTCTTTCTCCGTATAGTGAGTATATAAATCTCACCTTAGAAGATTTTTCATTTCCTTGCAGAGCTCACCCATCGTACATGATAATAAAGCAATTTCTCATTGACAATAGTGAGGAGTGGACAAAATTGGTAAAACTACTTTTCTCTATGGTTGTATTAGGATATGATTCTCACATATATACATTTCTTCTCTACTTGAGGAGGCATTTGAAAATCATTATATTTATGAGTTGTTGCTATGCCAAAATCTACAGCCACCGTGCCCATTTATATTCCCTTTTTTTCAGCTGATAAACTCATAGTTTATTATATTTTAAAGTACTAAAATCATTTTTATATCTAGTTAAAAATATGAAAATTTAGATTTATTTGACTAAAAGGCATGAACTTTGAATTATTGACTCATCTGAATAATTTTTTCTTGTTTTGTAAGACAATTGACTTGAATTGGAGCATTGCAGCAAGGGTTAAGCTAGAAGGAATTAAATGGATAAATGAAGAGAAGCCATTTAGTGAAAATCTATGCTGTCTTCCAGCCATTTTTTAATATCCAATATGATGGATTTGGATCTCGTATTCCGCATAAAAGTTGTAAATCTCTCTTATATCTTTCCAACGAGACCAAAATCACATCAATTGAACAAGTATAGCTTAAGTTATGCCCAAAATATGAAATCGTATTTTTTGTTGTCAAAGTTGTTTTATAGCTTGCTTGATAGTTTGCTCACTATAGTTAGCAAACCAGCGAGATGGTCAATTTAACTCACTAAAAATACTCACTACAACAAGCATATCAACAAGAAGAGCCAAAAAAAGCCCATGGACCTTTATTTAAAAGAAGGAACATAAAGAAGGCAAACCAGTTCGTGATAGCTACGACCTAGAGGAGGAAAAAGCTCTGTTTTGAAGTAGATGAGTGGAAGGAATGGTCAAAGCTTCACCGTGGAGACCGTTTATCACGTTCATTATTGTTTTTCATTAGTTTTTAATCTCTTTTCTTAGTTTTTCTAACTATGTCAGGTTAGGTTTTCTTGTAGTTAGGGTTAGATGAAACCTTTTGATTCTTGATGATATTTACTCTTTTCTTGTAATTTGATATTCAATCTTTATGTTATGCAATTAATATATTTTTCATTCTTAGTTTTGTTTATGAATTGATCACTCATAGATGAACACATGAATCTTGAATGAGAATAGGGATGTTCCTGTAAGATTCTGATTAGTTAATTGCTGGGTATTTTTCGATCTAGGGATAGACTTGTGAATCTTATGACTTTATAATTCTTATTCTTAATGCTTGCCCTAGGAGGGATCAATAAAGGATTAAGGTTCTTACTAGGATAAAGAATTAAAATACCAAAGGATTGAGTTTTAATTAATTTTTGAAAGAATTGTCAATAACATGAGTTGAATATTGATTGCAAGAAAGGGTAGATTCATTAGGATAAAATTGGAAAAATCGACACTCTAGCTACATTTGCATTATTAGTTTTTATTATTATTTTTAGTTTGAATCTTGTTCTTGTTAATTATTTGTTAGCTTTAGGTTCAGTTTTTATATCTTAATCATATTCTCAAAAATCAAAACGGTTGAACCCACTTTGGTAGAGTAGTGAAAATAGTGCTTGATAGATCAATCATCGCGGGAACGATATCTTACTTATCACTTTATTACTTGTACGATCGGTATACTTGCCATAATCGCAACAAGTTTTTGGCGCCATTGCCGGGAATTGAGTATTATCAACATTATTAGTATCTATAACATCATAGATTGGATCATTTATTTTATTTTATTTTTAAATTTCACTAATAAAATTTTTTGTTCTATATGAGCTACTATCAATATCATGGCAGATCAATTTGAAATTCAACTAGTTTTGGAGGAAGAATTGCTCAACATCGAATGTGCATAACTTTTTGGGGGAGAACATGCAGAGGATCCTCACGATCTAATAGATAAGTTTCTGTATTTTTGCAATAGCATTAGGATCTCTCATTCCCCTGCACAGCTCACCTATCATACATGATAATGAAATAAAGGAGTGAGCAAAATTGGTAAGACTACTTTTCTCTCTCATGGCATTAGGAGTTATGATTCTCACGTATATAAACTTCTCCCCTCTCCTTGAGGAGGTATGTGAAAATCATTATATTCATGAGTTGTTGCTATCCAAAATCTAGAGCCATCGTACCCATTAATATTCCCCTTTTCTTAGCCTCGTCTGAGATAGTACTTACAGTGACTTTCTCGGTGTTTTGATCTATACCTTTGTTGCCTTGAGCACCCACACAATGACATATTTCACCTTTCAAGGGATACAAACCTAGCTCAAAATCTACATCGATTCACATATTCATATACAATTGAAACAATTAGGTATTTTTTATATTCTTATAAATATTTTTATACTAATTTATGCATTAGAATTTAATTATATACTCGTGAAAATTATCAACAGGGCTGTTCAAGACTAAAAATAATAATTTTTATGAGGAAATTGGATTGAACATGCATGTAAAAGTCTAAGGACAAAACACATATTCGATATTTAATTTGTTTGATCACATAAGAATGTGAAAATATATCACATTAAGGTGGTGTTTGGTTGGGAGCTTTTCAACGAATATCTATCTTTCTGAAGTATGGCTTTTAGAAACACCATGTTTGTTTCAACGTATTTTCACTAAAACCCATCTATCTAATTTGTCTGGATTTATGAGAAACATAGATATCCGCACTGTTTAGAAACTCAATTTGAAGGTGGGATTTTCGGAAAACCGGTTATCTGGCTCTTAATGCACTGTTGATTTCATAAAGTTACCTAATTTTCTCAGTAAAGTTTTTTCCCACCAAACAACTTTTTTTTACATTTTTCTATCTATCTCACTTTATCTATCTTTCCAATCATTTCTCTATCTATTACATTTTCCTACTATTCCAAAAAAATTTCCTCAACCAAACACCCCCTGAGAAATTTCTTAAGATAACGGTATTCTTAGTTATTGGTGGCAACATTTAGAAGCGCAACAAATTTTATCCAAATATGAACAAATTTTTTTTGTCATATATTATATGAAAAAAATTAGTTATAATTTTAAAGAATATAATTTTGTGTCATTTAAAATGAAACAATTGTATTTTGGTGAGCTTTTTATCTTTTTTTTCCTCCATAAAATTACAGTAATTTCACTTAAAAATGTCATAAAGTTGTATATTTTAAAATGATAAATATTTTTATCATAATATATATATATATATATATATATATATATATAGTATTTAATATCATTATTTTCAATAATTATTCTTTTATTATTTGCATTTTCAAAGTCTCAATCATTTTTACGAAAAAATTGCTTTCAATAAACTTGAGTAGAGACGACGACACTTGTCCACTTTTACAAGTCTGTGAACATAGAGACCAGAGTTCTGCAAAATCATTTGGAGGGATTTAGTGTACGTTAACCGTAAAAGTTTTGCACTCAAAACTATTACTTCTGTTATTTTGATGGTTTTAATGTTTGTACAATAATTGTAGATAAATTATTTATATTTATTTTCAAAATGACATTGTTTTGAGTTGAAAGATAAAAAATTATAATAAAAAAGATTATTATAACCCTTAAATAAGTTATAATGATAAAAATTCTTTAATTTTCGTCTCAAAACGACGTCATTTTACATTAATTGTAGAAAAAACGAACCCTATTTTGATTCTTAAAAGTTTTTATCCATTAAAATTTGTCTTCAATGTTGTCAACTTATAAAAAAGTTTGCTTTTTTGGAAACTAAATTATATAAACAGAAACTTTCAAGCAATGTTGTAAAAATCGGACCGGACTGGTCGGGTGGACCTGAAATCCAATGAATCGGTCATCCGGCCTATAAAAAATGGTTCAGACCGGTCGGGTCGACCCGGAACCTGGTGATCTGAGAAGTCCAGTTATCATATTGGATAGACCAAGTATCAGACCCGGGGCAACCCAACCCATTTTGGTGAAAATCGGTGACCTGGCCCAGGTTTTAAAAAAATTATTTCCAAAAAAAAAAAGTTTTTTGAAAAAAAAAACCATAATTAACATATTTGAGTGATTTGTTACTTGTTGACTTAAATAAGTTACGTACTTACAACACTAACAGGGGAGAATTATATTTTTCAAACTTTTTTTATTACAAACTTACAAACTACACTAAGCCTAACGGGTCAGACATTCTTGATTGAAGTCTAACTAGTCAGACTAAGTGTAGTTTGTAAGAAAAAAAAGTTTGTCAATATAACCCCTCTCATACTAATATTATTTCAGTTATGCACTATTAAGAGAATTTTGATTTAATTTATCGTTAGAGATGTCATTTACTAACCTGAAACACCAATATCACAAGCATTATATGTTTGTTTGATCATTTATTGGACAAAAATATATAATTTTTTATTTTTTATTTTAAAATATTTATAATTTATATTATTTTTTTCAACTATTTGAGTATATTTATAATTTTTTTAATATAAATTATAGATTTACATATAATCACCGAATTATGCGGTTCAACTAATGATCCAGTGACATGGTACTTTGACCAAGCGAATGACCAAGCCGATTTTAATAACATTGCTTTCAAGAATCAAAAACAATATGAATAATCGTTTCAGAAATCAAATTATATATTTAATCAAGCAAAAATTGATATGAAATTACCCTTACCTGTGAAAAGGATAAACTTTTTCAAACACTGTACTCCAAAGAGTTGTCCGCGGAATGTCGCACTTCAACTCAAAGTTCAATTGAGATTGAAGAGAAATTGGAAGCAATGTATAGCAGCTCCAACCTTCATTGTCCCCTCTTGTCTAAAGGAAGTCTCTTGCATAAACTTTAATGTATCCAAACAATTACTCTATGCCAATAACTTATCACCATGTCATTAATTAATATAACGATAATAGTAAATCACTACTTAATAATTATTTATTACTTAATGCATCTAACTTTGAGTTACTGTATTTATGCAAATATTTCATTGTGTATCTCCCAAAGCCAGGAATATATATCAGAATCAGATGACATTATTTTGGTTGAATATACAAGCATCTTGGCACAAGTTCCTCCGGATTCAAACAATACATTACAATTCAATACCTCAAAATCATAATATGGCGAACAACTTTATTTTGTCTACCTAATTTTTTCTTCAGGACTAGGAGCTAGAGGATGAGATGTTGCTTTTGACTTCAGAGGAGGCTGCAGAGACATTGCTCTTTACCTGTGAACTATTATTGGTGGAACTTGAGTCTGTGAAGAAAACTATGTTCTCCTGGTTGTCAACAAAGGCTTGTAGGGATCGTGGAATTGGAGGCAAAGTCACATTCAAGAGCCCCTCAAGCATTTGAACAACCTGACCCATAGATGGCCTATGAGATTCATCATCTTGGACACACCATGAAGCAACTTTTATGACTCTAGTGACCTCTTCAATGTCAGCATTTCCCTCCAACCTAGGGTCCAAAAGGCTAAGCAAAATGTCTTGTTGGTGCACTATGCTGGCAGCCCAGGTAGGAAAGAACTTAACTTGGCCATCTTCAGATGGCTCAGAGTTCCTCCTACCAGATACAAACTCAAAAAGCATCATTCCATAGCTGTAAACATCAGCTTTGGCAGTGATAGCCACTCCTGAAATCCACTCTGGGGCAAGATAACCTCTTGTTCCTCTCATGGTAGTGAGGACCCTGCTGAAGTCTCTTCCAACCAGCTTTGCAAGGCCAAAGTCTGCAACCTTTGGACAAAAATCAGCGTCTAGGAGAATATTTTCTGGCTTCACATCACAGTGTATGATACAATCTCTGCACTTCTCATGGAGATAATTCAATCCCCTAGCTGTTCCCAGAGCAATTTGGTATCTTATTTTCCAATCCAACACCTTGGAACTCTTTTCCTGAAAAAGTTTGGAATCCAAGGAGCTATTTGGCATGTAATCATAAACAAGCAGTCTCTTGTCACCTTCGGAACAGAACCCTCGAAGCCTAACAAGGTTGACATGTTGGACTGTCCCAATTGTACTCACTTCTGTTCTGAACTGCTTCTCACCTTGGCTAATGCTATCGA